>NC_047027.1:37811770-37949433 GCF_902652985.1 Pecten maximus | reverse complement strand
TGTCACCACAGGGGACTGTCATATGATTCCTGTCATGTAATACTTTGTCACCACAGGGGACTGTCACATGATTCCTGTCATGTAATACTTTGTCACCACAGGGGACTGTCAACTGATTCCTGTCATGTAATACTTTGTCACCACAGGGGACTGTCAACTGATTCCTGTCATGTAATACTTTGTCACCACAGGGGACTGTCACATGATTCCTGTCATGTAATACTTTGTCACCACAGGGGACTGTAACATGATTCCTGTCATGTAATACTTTGTCACCACAGGGGACTGTCATATGATCCTGTCATGTAATACTTTGTCACCACAGGGGACTGTCATATGATCCTTGTCATGTAATACTTTGTCACCACAGGGGACTGTCACATGATTCCTGTCATGTAATACTTTGTCACCACAGGGGACTGTCACATGATTCCTTGTCATGTAATACTTTGTCACCACAGGGGACTGTCACATGATTCCTGTCATGTAATATTTTGTCACCACAGGGGACTGTAACATGATTCCTGTCATGTAATACTTTGTCATCACAGGGGACTGTCAACTGATTCCTGTCATGTAATACTTTGTCACACAGGGGACTGTCATATGATCGCTGTCGTGTAATACTTTGTCACCACAGGGGACTGTCATATGATCGCTGTCATGTAATACTTTGTCACCACAGGGGATTGTCACCTGATCCATGTCATGTAATACTTTGTCACACAGGGGACTGTCATATGATCTTGTCATGTAATACTTTGTCACACAGGGGATTATTATACCTTTACGTTTTTTTCTCTATATAAAAGTAATGTGATAATTTGACTATCAGCCTCGAGAGGATTGCGCATGTGTTTCCAGGACTATCACACCGTGTGATAGTTCGAAAAAACTGTCACACGGCGAACTGTCACACCCCTGCCGCAACGTCGTCAGAACGTTTGAAAGACACAACGACATGCAAGCGCTTAATTGACACTTATTGTTTGTTGTTGCAGACGGTAGCCTAATATTTTGTTTTCTCTCATGAAACTGTCAAACGTGGATCAACACATGCGTTTTCAAAACGCCACAGACGTAGAGATCGAGTCATTATTAACGGATAGAGATAGCCAAAACACTAAAAGGGTCATACAAACGTCTGTCATGTTAATGGAGGACTATATAGCAGATTCTCATACCAGCACAGACATCCTATACAGAGAAAAAAAAACGTAAAGGTATAATAAAACAGTTATCAAATGGGGTAATTCGGGCAATAGTAATTTTGTCAGCCCCTCATCAGCAACGGTTGCCCTCGGGCTAAAGCCCTCGTGCAACAGTTGTTGTTTCGGGGCTGACAAAATTACTATCGCCCTCATACCCATTTGATAACTGTATACTGTCACATGATTCCTTGTCATGTAATACTTTGTCACCACAGGGGACTGTCATACAATCCTTGTCGTGTAATACTTTGTCACCACAGGGGACTGTCAAATGATCTCTGCGTTTTATATCTTTGTCATCACAGGGGACTGTCACATTTAACCTACACCATTTGAAATAATATGGTGCTAAATATGTAAACTTCTACCATGAATTTATCTGTTAAATCATCAATCAAAACATAAATAGAAACTTTAAAATGCCTTTGTCTCATATTCAGACAATTTGGTCACAGATAGTTCTTTATCAAAGTAAGCATACCTGAAATGGCGCGAAGAGATTTGGACATGAGTGTAACTTGCTGATGACGTAACAAAATTCGGTTCCCCTGGGCACACGGTTGAAGAAACGGCTCCTGAAAATATTCAGTAAATCTTATAAAATACAGTCCATTGATAAAGAATACAATGTTACTAGCTATTAGTACCATGATATTTCATTTGATATAAAATTCTGAAAATTTTTCATTTCTTCTGAATATTTAATAAACCAGATAACTGAACTATATTATTTAATGTATATTTTGTATTGATTTTAATAGTACTACAAACATGAAAAATTTGAAAGAAATCTGGATGTATGGTATCTTTGGGAAATTTAACATTAGCTCGAGCTTCATCATTGTCACATCCGGTTTATGACTGAAATAGAAGCAGAAGGATTTGCAATCTAATTAAAATCTAAATAGTCATTATCACTACGTTACATAAACATCTAACAACATCCCATAAGGGGTCACGTTCTGATGAGCTTTCAAATGTGTGTATTTCACTTTCTGGGCGAATTGTCAATTTGTAGCATGCATCTGAAACAAACCATTTCGGCACAGCATGTATATAGCTTTATGCTATGTGGACGAAATGACTTGAAACAAATTATCTATGCACTATAGTCATGCTAATTTGGACATAAAAAAATTCACTTCCAAGATTCTGGAAGTAGTCATTTGATTGGTTAATCCAAAAGGTCACGCCGACGTGACCCCCTATGGGATGTTATTAGATGTTCATGTAACGTAGTGAGAATGACCAACTAGATTTGAATTAGATTGAATGACTTTTGTATTAGAAAAGCAGTCTACCTACGTCGAAAAGACCAGATAAACCAATACATGTTCTTCATCTTACAAAACTCCACATTCTGTTTTCGTTGGTGTTCCTTATCTGTTCCGCCCCTTTCTATCTTTATTCCCTTCTTCGTTAAAATACAATATAATTTTAAATAATCTGTTGCGTGACGAATTTTGTATATATTTCCTTGTTACGGAAAGGACGTAAGTAAGTTGTACAACTTTTGTCCAATCCATTTGCTTTTATCTGCAATAAAATTGATTTAAACTAAACTGAAATAGCTATGGTGTTTTTCCCTTGCTGGAAGTATCAAATCGTAACAGAGTTCTTTGTAACACAGAACAACTTCTATAAATATTGATTCTCTCAACTTACAAACCACTTGGCATTTTGTCATCGAATCTCACAGTGAACAAACTACATACAATTATAATGTATTAAACTCTAGACAAAAGTATAAATACTCACTTATGTGTAACTTACCTATCAATGTCCTAATTAAAGTTATCCCAATAATTATCACTTACCTGTCAATGTCCTAATTAAAGTTATCCCAATAATTATCACTATAACCTGTCGATGTACTAACTAAAGTTATCCCAATAATCATCACTTACCTGTCAATGTACTAATTAAAGGTATCCCAATAAATAGCACTTACCTGTCAATGTCCTAATTAAAGTTATCCCAATAATTATCACTTACCTGTCGATGTCCTAATTATATATATTATGTATATTATAATGTAAATGTTCATCTTCATATGTTATCCTTTGTATTCTGTACAATATGTAATATTATGTAATATGTTTTGTACACCACTGATTGGCTGTCAAGCCAAAAGTAATAAAAATGAATTGAATTAAAAATGAATTGAATTGAATTAAAGTTATCCCAATAATTATCACTTACCTGTAGATGTACTAATTAAAGTTATCCAAATAATTATCAACTGGAAACGCAGATAATTTATTCCAATTTGAGGACACATCGTTATAACTTTAGCTGGTATTCAAACGATTTTCACAAAATGGTTAGCTAGCAGTGCTGTGCATCGGGCTCTGGTACGAGAGGCCAAAGAGAGGGAACGTTGTATCTGTTCTGTAACATATAAACATTGCATGCATAATATTGTTTAGTTTCTTGAACCTCATCCCCCCCCCCCCCAAAAAAAAGAAGAAAAAAGAAAGAAAAAAACAACAACAACAACAAAAAACAAAAACAAAAAGCAAAAAAACAAAAACAATAAAACAGCAAAACAAAAACAAAAAACAACAACAACAAAAATACAAAAAAACAACAACAACAAAACAAACAAACAAAATAACAAAAACAAAAATACTAGACGATTCATTGGTTGGTTGACGCTTTGCTTAATTTTAACCCAGGTACATATATGTACATGAATTTGCTTTCCATTTGTATAAAACAACCAGTTTTGGGAAGATAAGTCACGTGGTGCGGATACTGATAACACAATGTGTATAACGTCAGATAACACCCCTCATTGAACCTCACACAAAACAGAAAGTAACATTTTGGACGTTTTTCCGAGATGTCGGCGATGGTTTGTCTGACTTTCAAAAATTCAAATCAAGGTCAAGGTCAAGGTCATGGCCATGCATCGAGCGCGTGTCAACACGTTAATCTGCATGATCACGGGAAGTTTACTTTTGTTTACTCACACGTCATTTGACAGACAGAAGGGTAACGTAAGATAACATACAGGATGTTTGTATGATTTTGATAAATTTCTGTGTGAATATGTATAACCTAATTTTCGGACGAGGAAAATGGCAACTTTACAGAACCCGTTGTGAAACAAACTTTATAATGATCAAGAAGGTTAAAACAAGATACGTCAGGTAATACCTAAATGACTTGTATGATATGGATTTCAAATGAGTTTTCAATGAAGATTTTATAAAACGAGTCTTAGAAGCTTTCAGTATTGCGTGCGTGAAAAAAAAACCAAAGGCCCAATGGGCCCGAATCGGTCACTTGCTATCCAGTGATCCATTTCATAAATAAACGTAACTAAGATGGTGTATCAGAGACCATATATGATCCAAGGCCAATTTAACACTTAAATCATGATCAAGGTAATTCATTTTAGCAAACTTACTAGCCTTCATCCAAGAACGCTAAAAGCTAAATATAAAGTGTTCGGACCTTTCAGTAATTGAAAATAAGTCCTGAAAATATTTTAGCATATTTGACTGCTCTCATCTTTAAAGGTCAATGTCATTTATTTGAACAAACTTGGTAGCCCTGCACCCTAGCATGCTACATCTTCGCTAGCCAAGGCTTCTGATTACGTTACACTACACGAACCCCTTGGCGGATATAGTCGTGTTCAAACCGTCGCGCCCTGGAATCCCAGGGCATCCAATCAAATCGCGTTTTACACTTGGGCTTGGTTTCGCAGTAAACAAAAATTGCGACACCCAGTACAGAGCTACAATGTCGACTATGTCATGGCATTTTACCTATATACAGAGACATACAATCTTTAGGGGAACATTCGCAGTGTTTGATAAATCTATTTAAGTCATTGATCACATATCTCATCGAAATGACACAAGCCTCCATGTGTGTTTGTTAACATCACAGATGAAGTAAATCGGTAACGCTCATTTTGATTGGTCGAAAATTTCATGAATAAAGGGTGGTAATTTTGAATCTCCGCTAGAGGGCCAGAACTGACGACTATATCCGCCAAGGATTGGTGGAGTGTAACGTAATCAGAAGCCTTGGCTAGCGAAGATGAGCATGCTACAGACCCAGTATCAACTCCTTGTGACTCATAGTTATTGAGAAGAAGTCGTTTAGATAGTTCAGCCTATTTGATCCATGTGGCCTTGAATGAAGGTGAAGGTTATTCATTTGAACAAACTTGGTAGCCCTTTCCCCAGCATGCTACAGACCCAATATAAACTCCCTGGGACTCATGGTTATTGAGAAGAAGTCGTTTAAAAGATTTTAGCCTATTTGACCCCTGTGACCTTGAATGAAGGTCAAGGTCATTCATTTGACCAAACTTGGTAGCCCTTCACCCAAGCTTGCTACAGGCCTATCGGGCAGGTGAGCTAATGAAAACCTTGAGACTAATTTCAGAAAATTTCATGTGGAATAAAAACAAATTTAAGATACTTTTTATCACATAACTCAGAAAATGTATGTGTTTTAGGCTTGAAAATCAAAAGACGAAATCACTGGATATTAGGCCGATTAGGAGGTGATATGGGTGTGTAGATATTTAATATTTACCATAGTAACAAAAAATGACAAAGAGAGACACTTTAATGACTCTTGCGCTGACCGGGCCTCGAACTCACGATCTAAGACACCTTATCACCTAGCCATAAATACCTGCAGCTTATACCACTGCACCACATCCATGTTATAAGAAAGAAAGTTCCAATGTACATGTACAGTAAGTAATGGACCAATATAGGTACCAGATCCGAATAAACAGGTGTTCGTGTGGTGTTGATTGCTAAAAATAGATATATGATGTCACAAATAAATTACAAACAATCACGTCACAGACATATAACATAAAACAGCTACAGACATAAATCTGGTATAGATTAACTTCAGACAATATCGTATCGAGTGAGTATACAACTACGTTCGCCGAAGTCTTTTATAGATAACAAAATTCATCTTAAGGTGGAAAACCAAATTTAAAACTTGATAAGTTACAGCGTAGTTTAAAACGACTCGGTTACTGCACGTTCTGTGTCGATCCAACAACCGAACTGGTTGTGACTTATCAACCGATCGACCGAGGGGTCTATTGTCCGAAGTAAGTTCACTAGATTTATATATGTAACCTCTCCTCATGTGTCTGTGATGTAAGCTGTTGTAATCCATTTGTTGACGGTTGCTAACTAAAAGTCACAACGATAGATTATCATATCACGTTAAAATATGACTTCGCTAGCCAAGGGTGATCAATACGATACTCTCTTTTTCAAAAAAGGAGAGTATCGTATTGAACACCATTGGCTAGCGAAGTTGGTGGAAAGATGACTTTTGTGATAAATAATATTAGTGTTTTTGTTTGTGTGTTTGTTGTGTTGTTGTTTTTGTTTGTTTGTTGTTGTTGTTTTTGTTTGTTTGTTTGTTGCTGTTGTTTTTGTTTGTTTGTTTGTTTGTTGTTTTCTGTGTTGTTGTTTTTGTTTGTTTGTTTGTTGTTGTTTTTGTTTGTTTGTTTGTTGTTGTTTTTTGTTAGAGATGTATTTGTTAGACACAGACTTGTAACTCACACAATGGTCGATCTTGATTTTCACAAAAGGAGAAAGCAATCTATCATTAAACACGATACGTATCAGACATAAAACACGATACGTATCAGACATAAAACACTATACGTATCAGACATAAAACACGATACGTATCAGACATAAAACACGATACGTATCAGACATAAAACACGATACGTATCAGACATAAAACACGATACGTATCAGACATAAAACACGATACGTATCAGACATAAAACACGATACGTATCAGACATAAAACAAGAAATATCTTTCAAAAAGATAAACGGAATAATTTTATGCTGGTGGTTATAATGTAAAACTGCTGGTGAAAAAAATGAACTTATGCTTTTCAGCAAGGATTACAAAATTATATCAGCTTGAATCATTTTTGGTGATAATAAAATTGCATTTGAATCAGGAATATAATTTGTAATTTGAAAAGATATAACCACTTATACAGCTTGCATTCAATCTGAACTTTGTCTCGTTTTTAACTGCATATCTGCATTTTGCAGTTATCGGTACATTGACCAATCACATACTTTATCTTGACCAGTAACGCCACCTGTCACGTCATATCCGGGGCCAAAAGAGTATTATACGGCTATGCCGAATAATACATCATCTCTATCAAAATAAACTTGCAATAACATTTCTGGATCGCCTGGTTGCCGTACTACCGGCTGAAAGGCGGATCTGCTCGCACAATCCCGGCTTAAAATTCAGGGGCATGTGCCGATGAGACGGGCTAGCACACCGGGAAATGGGTTTCCGCTAAACACAATGCCGCTGACCTAAATTACAAGGGCATGACCTTGATATTTGTTGTTAGGGTTATATAAGGTCCCGATGGGGTGCGCTTATATTGATTGGTCTGTTAAACTTATGGAGACATTCACGATACGCGATTTATTTTTAGACAGTGAAATTTGTTTCTAAATCGAATATGTGATAAGATTTCCTTAAGGAATGTGGTGCCTTATCTTACGCTGAGATTTTTTAAGCTTGTTTTTTTTATAAACAATTTACATTTTTATATTCTGTAAATGGAAGTTTAAAACATTAACACTTCATAATATAGTTTCCCCCTGCACCCAGTCGCCGTTGGTAATATATACATACATAAAATATGTCAGATATAGTCGAGTTTAACCTCATATCAACACCCCCACCTCCATCCCATACCTCGCAGTGTGCGAGATGCTTGCGTGTTGTGAAAGTGTGTTTTAGGAGGCTGAGGTAGATTCATGTTTGTCACTTTGTGATAGCGTGGGTCTGATGCCGACTTTATAGTGCCACCTCACTGAAGCGTACTGCCGAAGACATCCAGCAGGACACTCCACCCGATCACATTATACTGACAACGGCAAACAAGAAGTCTTACTCCTAAATAGATTCACTCGGTAAATCCGAGAAAAGTCCGATATAAATTCTTTCGTTTAAAGCAAAATATAAACCTCATTCCAAGTGTTTTGTTTTGATTTTTGAATTCAGATCAGGCCCTTGTGCGATGAAAATGGAGTAACTGATCATCTGATACCATGGAATGCTATTTTTAACTTGAAATTGTTAGTGTTAAAATAATCTATTTGGTTGTCACCATCACGAATAATATTTTCTACAACTATACTCTGTTATACGAAAATTGAAATATTGGAAACAAAAAGAAACGAGAGCCAATATTGGTAAACAACCAGTCACCGTAAGCCTGATGACACTAGACAGTGCTAGTTGTTTGGGCGACAGAGTTACTAAAGTGTAGAACCAAAAAGGGCAATAACTCTCTTTATTACAATTATCTGCAGTTTTTGTAAGTATACTAAACCGCTGCTGTGAAAAGGACGTTTTCGAATAATGGCTGATGAAGGGAATGAGTCTTTGATGTGGAACAAAACATTTTTTTTCTTTTTTGTTTTTGTTATTGTTTTGTTTTGTGTTTGATTTTTTGATTTTTTTAATTAATTTTTTTTTTCTTTTTGTTTTGTTTTTGTTTTTGTTTGTAAATCATCCGTTGACGTAGTGTATTGATTTTATAAAGGGCAATACGATACTAGCATCTTCAAACACAAACAAATTAAGATATAGTAGAGCAATTCAGATGTTGCGTCCTTCTAGGTCTCGTCAGTAATAACGGGGACCTTAAGTGTGGGAACCTTGGAGACAAATGATGAAACTCAGAATTAAAAAAAAATAAGGTCGAAAGAAATATCAAAATCTAGATGTATATTTTACGATCTAAAATCTAGCTGGGAATGCCATTAGCTTTTTACTGAATTCTAAAAAAAAACAAAAAAAAAACGATGACGTCATAACCGGTACTATGACATCATAGACAAACAGAAAATTATTAATACCTGTTTTACTGGAGACATAAAACCCTTAGTAAAACTGAGAAATATTAAGAGCACTTTAAAGTCTCTACTTGATTGAGAACGAAAGGTGTACCCCTCAGGAGCCCCATGTATCTGAGCAGGCGTGAGATGCAGATGTATACAGCCTATGGCAAATATCTTGACATTAAATTTGTGAAATATGTCCCGACAAATTGGGTTGTTTTCTTCACGTGCGCACGTGATATGTATTTGGATGGCATTGATCACATGGTCTGAAAGTAAGTAACAACACAATAGCCATTGTTACGCTAATATGAACGATTAACACGTTCCACTTCAGGGGAATCATTTTTAACATTGAAATGTAATATTCTTCTTTAAAGTATATCACTCTTTATTTATAAGTCAAACACATCCATGTATTGTTATATGAATAATAGATCATTAAGTACAATGATACCGATATTTTCTACATATTACATGTATTCTATAAACATACATACTCTAGGCTTGCCATGTTGCTATCTTATAAAAATATAGATGTTCATTCTCACTACGTTACATGAACTATACGACATCGCATAAGGGGTCACGTTCTGGTGACCTTTGTTATCTCAATATTTCACTTTCTGGTCGAATTGTCAATTTACGATGTCATCGATTTCACCCATTCGCCACAGCTTGTATCTGAAGCTAACCATTTCGTCACAGCTTGTATCTGAAGCTAACCATTTCGTCACAGCTTGTATCTGAAGCTAACCATTTCGTCACAGCATGCATCTGAAGCGAACCATTTCGTCACAACATGCATCTGAAGCTAACCATTTCGTCACAGCATCCATCTGAATCTAACCATTTCGGTACAGAAAGTATAGCTATATGCTTCCCTTAGACGAAATGACTTGAAACAGATTGATAGATTATGCATGCTTTGCACTCTAGTTATGCTATTTCGCACATACGAAATCCACTTCCAATATTCTGAAGGTAGTAATTTGATTGGTTAATCCAAAAGGTCATCCTGACGTGACCCCCTTATGCGATGTCGTTAGATGTTCATGTAACGTGTAGTGAGAATGATCTTCTAGATTTTAATTAGATTGGCCATGTTGCCTTAAAAACCGCCAATTCAATTTTATGTGCTATCTACGCTGGGAGACATTTTTTTCCTGGGACGAATCTGAAAAATGTCATGGTTTCAAACGGAGAACAGGGGAAAAACAAAAGTTTTTCACTTTCATATAACACAAGGAAATATAGTTTCGATCAAAACGGCGAAAACACAAGATAAACAAGTCCATTTGTATCTCACAATTATGTTGATGCTACAGTTAATTGATTAAAAATGTTTTACGAATAATTATTTAAATATTAAAAGATTCGTTCAATTAAATAGATTTTACATCATATCACTTGTACCCGATCCTTTATTGATAAAATATCTATTAACATTTTCAGGGATAGTATCCTCAAACGTGTGTCCTGAGAGCGGGGACATTGTGCCTTCAACAGACAGCTACACAAATGTTGATATCGATATGAGGTGTGAGTCATAATGTTGATATAAGTATGAGTGTTTAGGGGGGGGGGGGGGGGGGGGGGGGGGGGGGGGGGGGGGGGGGGGGGGGGGACACCAACAGTCAAGGTCATATGAGGACGAGTGTCTAGGGAACACTAACAGTCAGGGTCATATGAGGACGGATGTCTAGGGGACACCAACAGTCAGGGTCATATGAGGACGGGTGTCTGGGGGGATACCAACAGTCAGGGCCATATGAGGACGGGTGTCTAGGGGATACCAACAGTCAGGGTCATATGAGGACGTATGTCTAGGGGGATACCAACAGTCAGGGTCATATGAGGACGGGTGTCTGGGGGATACCAACAGTCAGGGTCATATGAGGACGGGAGTCTAGGGGTACACCAACAGTCAGGGTCATATGAGGACGGGTGTCTAGGGGGATACCAACAGTCGGGGTCATATGAGGACGGGTGTCTAGGGGACACCAACAGTCAGGGTCATGTGAGGACGGATGTCTAGGGGACACCAACAGTCAGGGTCATATGAGGACGGGTGTCTGGGGGGATACCAACAGTCAGGGCCATATGAGGACGGGTGTCTAGGGGATACCAACAGTCAGGGTCATATGAGGACGTATGTCTAGGGGGATACCAACAGTCAGGGTCATATGAGGACGGGTGTCTGGGGGGATACCAACAGTCAGGGCCATATGAGGATCGGTGTCTAGGGGACACCAACAATCAGGGTCATATGAGGACGGGTGTCTGGGGACACCAACAGCCAGGGTCATAGGAGGACAGGTGTGTAGGGGGACACCAACAGTTACGGTCATATGAGGATGGATGTCTAGCGGATACCAACAGTCAGGGCCATATGAGGACAGTTGTCTAGGGGAACACCAACAGTCGGGGTCATATGAGGACGGGTGTCTAGGGGACACCAACAGTCAGGGCCATATGAGGACGGGTGTCTGAGGGATACCAACAGTAAGGGTCATATGGGGACGGGTGTCTAGGAGACACCAACAGCCAGGGTCATATGAGGACAGGTGTCTAGGGGGACACCAACAGTTACGGTCATATGAGGATGGATGTCTAGCGGATACCAACAGTCAGGGTCATATGAGGACAGTTGTCTAGGGGAACACCAACAGTCGGGGTCATATGAGGACGGGTGTCTAGGGGACACCAACAGTCAGGGTCATATGGGGACGGGTGTCTAGGGGACACCAACAGTCAGGGTCATATGAGGACGGGTGTCTAGGGGACACCAACAATCAGGGTCATATGAGGACGGGTGTCTGGGGACACCAACAGCCAGGTCATATGAGGACAGGAATCTATGGGGACACCAACAGTCACGGTCATATGAGGACGAGTGGCTTAGGGGACACCAATAGTCAGGGTCATATGAGGATGGGTGTCTAGGGAACATCAACAGTCAGTGTCACATGAGGACGAGTTTCTTGGGCACACCAACAGTCGGGGTCATATGTGGATGGGTGTCTATTGAACACCAACAGCCAGGGTCATATGAGGACGGGTGTCTAGGGGACACCAACAGTCGGGGTCATATAGGGACGGGGGTCTGGGGGACACCAACAGCCAGGGTCATATGAGGATGGATGTCTAGGGGATACCAACAGTCAGGGTCATATGATGACAGTTGTCTAGGGGAACACCAACAGTCGGGGTCATATGAGGACGGGTGTCTAGGGGACACCAACAGTCAGGGTCATATGAGGACGAGTGGCTTAGGGGACACCAACAGTCAGGGTCATATGAGGACGAGTGGCTTAGGGGACACTAACAGTCAGGGTCATATGAGGACGGGTGTCTATTGAACACCAACAGTCAGGGTCATATTAGGACGGGTGTCTAGGGGACACCAACAGTCAGGGTCATATGAGGACGAGTGGCTTAGGGGACACCAACAGTCAGGGTCATATGAGGACGAGTGGCTTAGGGGACACTAACAGTCAGGGTCATATGAGGACGGGTGTCTATTGAACACCAACAGTCAGGGTCATATTAGGACGGGTGTCTAGGGGACACCAACAGTCAGGGTCATATGAGGACGAGTGGCTTAGGGGACACCAATAGTCAGGGTCATATGAGGATGGGTGTCTAGGGAACATCAACAGTCAGTGTCACATGAGGACGAGTTTCTTGGGCACACCAACAGTCGGGGTCATATGTGGATGGGTGTCTATTGAACACCAACAGCCAGGGTCATATGAGGACGGGTGTCTAGGGGACACCAACAGTCGGGGTCATATAGGGACGGGGGTCTAGGGGACACCAACAGCCAGGGTCATATGAGGATGGATGTCTAGGGGATACCAACAGTCAGGGTCATATGAGGACAGTTGTCTAGGGGAACACCAACAGTCGGGGTCATATGAGGACGGGTGTCTAGGGGAACACCAACAGTCAGGGTCATATGAGGACGGGTGTCTAGGGGGACACCAACAGTCAGGGTCATATGAGGACGGGTGTCTAGGGGGACACCAACAGTCAGGGTCATATGTGGATGGGTGTCTAGGGGGAAACCAACAGACAGTGCATATGAGGACGGGTGTCTAGGGGGACACCAACAGACAGTATCATATGAGGACGGGTGTCTAGGGGAACACCAACAAACAGTGTCAAATGAGGACGGGTGTCTAGGGGGACAGCAACAATTAGGGTAATATGAGGACTGGTGTCTAGGGGATACCAACAGTCAGGGTCATATGAGGACGGGTGTCTAGGGGGACACCAACGGTCAGGGTCATATGTGGATGGGTGTCTAGGGGGAAACCAACAGACAGTGCAATGAGGACGGGTGTCTAGGGGGACACCAACAGACAGTATCATATGACGACGGGTGTCTAGGGGAACACCAACAGACAGTGTCAAATGAGGACGGGTGTCTTGGGGGACAGCAACAATCAGGGTCATATGAGGACGGGTGTCTAGGGGATACCAACAGTCAGAGTCATATGAGGTCGGGTGTGTAGGGGGATGCCAACAGTCAGGGTCATATGAGGATGGATGTCTAGGGGATACCAACAGTCAGGGTCATATGAGATGGGTGTCTAGGGGATACCAACAGTCAGGGTCATATGAAGACGGGTGTCTAGGGGGACACCAACAATCAGGGTCATATGAGGATGGGTGTCTAGGGAGACACCAACAGTCAGGGTCATATGTGGATGGGTGTCTAGGGGATACCAACAGTCAGGGTCATATGAGATGGGTGTCTAGGGGATACCAACAGTCAGGGTCATATGTGGATGGGTGTCTAGGGGGACACCAACAGTCAGGGTCATATGTGGATGGGTGTCTAGGGGAACACCAACAGTCAGGGTCATATGTGGACGGGTGTCTAGGGGGACACCAACAGTCAGGGTCATATGTGGATGGGTGTCTAGGGGAACACCAACAGACAGTGTCATATGAGGACGGGTGTCTAGGGGGACAGCAACAATCAGGGTAATATGAGGACGGGTGTCTAGGGGTACACCAACAGTCAGAGTCATATGAGGACGGGTGTCTGGGGGATACCAACAGTCAGGGTCATATGAGGACGGGTGTCTAGGGGTACACCAACAGTCAGGGTCATATGAGGACGGGTGTCTAGGGGATACCAACAGTCAGGGTCATATGAGGACAAGTACCTAGGGGGACACCAACAGTCAGGGTCATATGAGGACAAGTATCTAGGGGGACACCAACAGTCAGAAATGAAATATAGAAAAAACTTACGACCCCAAGTGTTGCAAAGATGATATTTCTGTCTTACAGTTTTCTGATATATATTGTTTATTTTCAGACGAGGCGAGACCTGTACCTGGGTCATAGAACGACACGACTGTCAGGGTGACGGGGGTATCGAGGTGGATGTGTATTTTCGGAGTTTCTCTAATGATGATTCGGTACACATCTATAATGGTAATGTATTTATATATTTCTTTTTCTTTTTTGGTATAGCCGTATAATATTATTTTTGCCTCGGATATGACGCGACAGGTGGCGTTACTGGTCAAGATGAAGTATGTGATTGGTCAATGTACCGGTAAATGCAAAATGCAGATATGCAGTTAAAAAGGGAACACAGTTAAGATTAAATGCAAGCTGAATAAGTGGATGTATCTTTTCAAATGACACAATTTTTCTCTGTATAATTTTTCAGGACCATCCCTCTCAGTAACCATTATTAATTGTTTTAAGTCTGTTCTGACAATTTTTCTCTGTATAACTTTTCAGAACCATCCTCTCAGTAACCATTATTAATTGTTTTAAGTCTGTTCTGACAATTTTTCTCTGTATAATTTTTCAGGACCATTTTCTCAGTATCCATTGTTAATTGTTTTTAAGTTTGTTCTGACCATTTTTTTCTTTATGATTTTTCAGGACCATCCTCTAAGTATCCGTTGATTCAAACCAACATACCGGACTGGAGTTATGTGTTTATCCTACCTCCTAAAAGATCGTCAGGGAGGTTCATAACGGTCGATTTCCTAATAAGGAATTACTATTACACCAGATCGTTCACCTTTCGTTTCCGTAATACGCCCAGAGGTCAGTTCTATAACCGTCAAATATTTTATCTTTTATAGTTTCATGTCTTTGTCTTTGAAACCCACAGGTTCAGTCAATATGAACTGTGTCATGGCTATCTGTATGTTGAGAGCAGTTTTCTCAGATTTCAAAATGATTTGATCAAAGTTAATTAATTTTACATTCGGAACACCTCGGCCGATTCTCTACGGTCATCTAACCTGTAAAACAAATAATTAAATACAATTCATAAAATACATAAATTGATCAAATAAAAAATAAAATAAATCAATAAAGTATGGCAAATAACAAAGGATTAACATTATATACATGTAGAGACATTTTCCCCCTCATCATTACAGGGTTTTTTTTGTATCAAACGAAATAGTTCATAATGACTGCATAGTTGAGTTAAATATCTAGGGTTTCGTTATTTTGTCATGACTTGGCTTTGTTTTAAAGGGCGAGCACCTTCGATGACTGTTAACGTGAAACGGCCGATGAATCCCAGACGGAAACGTGTGATGATGAATCACTATTAGCGACCAAAACAGCGAGCTTCATCACATCCCCAGGGTATCCACGGCTGTACCGGAAGTGAGTTTATCATCAATTGTATCCTATTGAAAATCATAACAAATGTTAAGTCGACCTCTGACATTTCGTGTTTATCTTTTCGGGTTTTGCATTAAGTGAAGGATTACTATAAGTATTATATAAACATGTATAACTAACATAATGTTGTATTTACTATTTGGGGCCGCGGTGGCCGAGTGGTTAAGGTGTCCCGACACTTTATCACTAGCCCTCCACCTCTGGGTTGCGAGTTCGAAATCTACGTGGGGCAGTTGCCAGGTACTGACCGTAGGCCGGTGGTTTTTCTCCGGGTACTCCGGATTTCCTCCAGCTCCAAAACCTGGCACGTCCTTAAATGACCCTGGCTGTTAATAGGACGTTAAACAAAACAAACAAACCAAACACAAACAAACATTTATACAATTGTACTTTTTTTGAAAAATATTTTGCAGCTCACTGGACTGTAAATGGACCGTGATGTCTGATGACATATGCAATGATGACGTCATACAAGTAACTATTCACGAGTTATCATTAGAGGACAATGATCACCTTCTGATATACGATGGTAGGTCAAAATCATCTATTAAGTCCCCAGGCAAAAATCTTTACTTTTTGTTCGTATTTTTCTCTTGTTTCTTCGATTTTCAGTGAGAATTAATGTTTCGTTGATACACCAGTATTTTCCACTCCTATTTTCAATCCCTCCTCTACAGTAATCCCACACAGCTACAACCTCCCGTTAATATATAAAAAGATTTTTAACAGATTCCCAGTAAAATGTATGAACATCGAGGTGCAAAGTGAACGAAATTGTAATCAAATCGACGGGTCGTTTCGGCTACTCTTTAACCGTATGAACATTGAAGTGTAAAGTGTACGAAATTGTAATCAAACCGATGGGTCGTTTCGTCCACAAATTAATTGTTGTAACGTAAGCTGTAAAGGTTCCTGTGCATCAGAATATTCTTGATCCAAAATTGGATCAAATTTAAATATTCACCATCACTTACACATAGATTTGTTTTATGCCATGCTCTGTGATGTGATGATCTAGGATTTCAATCGCTAACGTTTGTATTTGATCAGTTGTCGAATGGGAGAATAAATGTAATTAAATTCTGACAATCCTTGATGGATACTAATGATACTGACTTGCTAGTAAAAATGTGTATTTATCCTATTTATATTTTCCACTGTTTGTCCTCCATAGTAAGTTAATACATATTGTATTTTTTTCGTCAACTGTGAACACCATTATTGCATATATATGATACTGTAATGGGGATTGTCTATGTTTGTAAAGAGAATGAATAAACTGTATTATCCAGGGCCTGTATAAACTTCACTGATAATAAGCCTGGTGAAAATTACCTACTGATGTCGTGTATTTTTCACTTATTAGTTGTTTCAGAATAAATTATATATTTTGAGGTTTAATTAAAATTTAACTGCAATGCCCTGGTATGCATTGTCTTATCTAGTGCCTACATATAATTAGATATAAACTAATTAAAGTAAGTTAGTTTAAACAATTAATTCTGTAATGAAGGAGACCTCTAAATTCTCTCCCTGCATTTCCCTCTAATTATCACCCTACATTTGCTCTTAAACTCACAATTTCAAAAATAAAATCACTTTATGTAAATTCTAATGTCATCTTGTGTAAATAGTTGTGCTGTATACTGTTTTGGGAAAGGGCTTTATATAAGTTGGAAAACTTGTGCACGATCCCTTTATCACGATATTTAAGATACAATAAAATACGTTTAAACTAATTAAGCTAATTAATTCTCGACAGCGTAATGTTTCAGATGAAACCGCCATTTTGCAACACTCTATTTCTGTCTCCATGGCAACGATTGTGACGTTAACCGGGCACCATACCGTTATTTGTATTTTTGTAATGTCAACAAATCTTAACGGTACGGACATATTAGTGTTATTTAAGCAATGAACAATAACGGGTTCCCATGCCATTTGCCCACCATAAATCTTGCTGCCATATCGACTATAACAACATTAAAACTACTGTTCAATACTTAAATTTACATTGTCTTACCATTTTCGTCAACTTTGAAAAAAACTAAACCAACACAAAAAAAAAATCCCGCCCTTTTTAATGTCACATGACCCACTGGGTGTTATAGGCGTATGATGGCAACTGCCTCTTAGCCTGCGGCATTATGTCAATGGGGAAATGCGGAGCAAATGTAAATGTTTGTTTATGATCTAAATGAGTGTTCCTTAACAGGCAGACACAAGTATGAACCAGTGTTAGCCAATTTATCCGGACATGGGGAACCACGAGTGATCATTGCGTCCGGAACTGCAGTCGTTATCATGTTTAATACGGACGATACATTACCAGGACGAGGCTTTAAGCTGTCGTTCATCCGAAGGAAGGGTAAGTTCAAGTTTTTACGATGGGTGGTGGGCATGCGCATTGGTAACACGCTCACAAATCACCTATCAACGTTTGTCTTCAACAATAAGTCCCCTCTTGGCAGGCCAACAAGAGCGATTGTTTCAGTTTTTTTCGCAATGGTTATGAAATAAGTGAAGTTATTTTTTTCCATGATCAAACAGTTTAAGTGATTCGTAGTCATAGAAAATAATAAAGTTTTAATTATATCAATTTCACAGGGGCTCCCTCAGAAAATAACAAAGTTTTGAATCATATCAATTTCACAGGGGCTCTCCCAGAAAATAACAAAGTTTTGAATCATATCAATTTCACAGGAACTCCCTCAGAAAATAACAAAGTTTTGAATCATATCAATTTCACAGGGGCTCCCTCAGAAAATAATAAAGTTTTGAATCATATCAATTTCACAGGAGCTCCCTCAGAAAATAACAAAGTTTTGAATCATATCAATTTCACAGGAACTCCCTCAGAAAATAATAAAGTTTTGAATCATATCAATTTCACAGGGGCTCTCCCAGAAAATAACAAAGTTTTGAATCATATCAATTTCACAGGAACTCCCTCAGAAAATAACAAAGTTTTGAATCATATCAATTTCACAGGGGCTCCCTCGGAAAATAATAAAGTTTTGAATCATATCAATTTCACAGGAGCTCCCTCAGAAAATAACAAAGTTTTGAATCATATCAATTTCACAGGGGCTCCCTCAGAAAATAATAAAGTTTTGAATCATATCAATTTCACAGGAGCTCCCTCAGAAAATAACAAAGTTTTGAATCATATCAATTTCACAGGGACTCCCTCAGAAAATAATAAAGTTTTGAATCATATCAATTTCACAGGAGCTCCCTCAGAAAATAATAAAGTTTTGAATCATATCAATTTCACAGGAGCTCCCTCAGAAAATAATAAAGTTTTGAATCATATCAATTTCACAGGGGCTCTCCCAGAAAATAACAAAGTTTTGAATCATATCAATTTCACAGGAACTCCCTCAGAAAATAACAAAGTTTTGAATCATATCAATTTCACAGGGGCTCCCTCGGAAAATAATAAAGTTTTGAATCATATCAATTTCACAGGAGCTCCCTCAGAAAATAACAAAGTTTTGAATCATATCAATTTCACAGGGGCTCCCTCAGAAAATAATAAAGTTTTGAATCATATCAATTTCACAGGAGCTCCCTCAGAAAATAACAAAGTTTTGAATCATATCAATTTCACAGGGACTCCCTCAGAAAATAATAAAGTTTTGAATCATATCAATTTCACAGGAGCTCCCTCAGAAAATAATAAAGTTTTGAATCATATCAATTTCACAGGGACTCCCTCACTGCCCGATCCAGTCACCATCAAAGTAACAGAGACCATGGCGGAGATGTCTGTTGATTTCCTATCGGGTATCCCACATAACGCGGTGTTCTGGAGTAAAGATGGCGTCATCGTTCAACAGGACGACAAACATACACTCACTGTGACCCCGGCTGAGGTCAGCGTCGAGTCGGAACATGGCATCAATGTGGACGGGTTCAGAGCCTCGCTCCTGATCAAAAAACTAGAACCACGTGACTTTGGCATGTACAAAGTGGCTGTCGGAAATCGGTTCGGAATAAGTGGAAGGGGGTGCTTTCTCCGACGGAGACTATTTGGTAGTATAGATACATAATGTATCCATGGATGCTTAGTATTTGGTATTTTTATCGACAATACGATAAATTCAAATAATTTAATCTCAGAATGGCGTCGTCGATTTACTTACCTCTAAACCTTGTTTATTTTACAGCTCCAGTCATACATAACTATACTGTGTTTGAAAACAATGCTACAATAATGGTGACGTTTTCCTCATATCCAGACTTCGAGGTAAGAAACACTTTTAACATATATATCCATTGCATGAATACATCGACAATGCCCTCTTTATGACATCACAAGTACAAAATGCTCTTGTATATATTGATACAAATAAAATATGTTTAAAATTCAAGTTAAGAACTATTTCCTGGGTCAAGCAGCCGTATTGGGCAGAAATGTAATTCGTGAAATCCTTCAAAAATATCATTTAAAACAAGTTTACTACACACCAGGATTCCATATACGATATTTAAGCATGGACTGTTCAGCCACCATTTTGGGTAATATACATCCACATTAATATTTGATGAATAAGGAAGACAATTGTCATTTTTCAAAAATAACTGTGCACTTCTAGATCTGTATGGTGACAGATGATATTCATGTTGTTTTCGGGAATGTAGTGACTTTGGAAAGGATGTGCGCACATTCTGCTGAAGGCGTATACAAAAGTGAATAATTAGTTTGATCAAGTAATTGCGAATACTCAAAGTTAATTGAATGCGTTTCGTTTTTCATTTCTTACATTTTTGCACATTTAGGTAACATTCTTAGAAGTTTTGTGTAGCGGGTTTCATAAATATACAACTATAAATCGCATAGATTTCGCGAGTATTTTTTTCCGCGAACTTACCTATTCAGATATAGTCGCGAACACATGATTTTGTGAGCTCTGATCTAGAAAGGAATTTTAATTCGCGAATGATGAACTACTAGATTCATGAAAATTCATATATCGTAAACGTACGCATTTGTGACGTCACATGAAGATACCGATTAACTTGTTACAAGTTTTCGTCCGCGCGACTGTATCTAGTACGATGTTTGTTCTCAATGACAGCAATATGTGATTCTGTCGGGATAAGGGATAAATAATGGACTATCTATCTAGGAATTTCATTTTGAAGCAAAAAGTCAGGCAACCAATATTAATTGCATCTCATGGATATGAATAGACTGATTGACACCCGTATAACCTATTTCATAACAATATCACTTTAATCTAAAATAATTTTGTATTCATGTAATAGGTCAAATGGTACAAGACCCACCGTATCAATACAACCGGAAGTGACGTTCGAATAACCACAGAGCGCGCTGAAAACCAGCATATTGGTAACGAAAACGAGGCTATATTTATATCTATACTAAGTCCGGAAACACCAACACAACCTGACTACGGAGATTACACGTGTATCATAAGTAACGACGTCGGGACAGCAGAAGTCTCCATCTATATAGGATTTCCCAAAACAGGTAAATGGAAATTATTATGTATGTTGGGAATCACAGGAAAGAGTCTTTGGCGATGAAATTTCAAAATTATAATACTAGAGAGATTTTTATTTTTCAAAACAATAGATATTCATATCTATTTGTCACTGTTATTGTAAATTCTTTAAATTCCTGTCTTTACCGATATAGATCGTATAATCGAGCTGTGGTGAATGCTACCATCAAAAGGGAGTGTGTGTTTATCAGTTTATTTTGATTAAGAGATAATATTTCTCAAATTTACACATGGACAAAAACACATATATTAGTATTTGTTATATTTGGATTGCATGTACATTTACCATATTTCAATATAAAATTTACTTAAATATTGTTTCAGAAATTCCAAAGGTTTTGCCTTCGTCTGTAGAATTGAAAGATGCAGGAATCATTTTGAGGGTGAACTTTGACTCCAATATTGCATATCCAACGGCAACTTGGTACCATGGCAACGTGCGATTGGAAACATCTTACAAATACAGATCGGGATTGACTTGGGAAGGAATCCCCTCGTCGGACTGGATCGCGAACGGCTATCCATCAGTTCTACATTCCGAGGTGGTTCAACTTATCACAGAGAGACGGGAAAATGGCCGTAACATTACAGGCAACTACATTTATCCGTCAATCGGCGGTTCCAGATCGTCAACCCAGCGTGACGCTAATTATACCGCATTCCTAACTATCTCTGAGGTAACAGCTGACGACTTGGGTCTCTACAGAGTTGTCCTGAAGAATGACGCCGGGTTAGCAAATCACGTCATTGACGTCACTACAATTGAGGGTATGTGAATTTTATACGATATAAAATCTATAAATAGATCCGGAATATTACTTAATACGTAGGTGTTCATCTTTTTTATACAATTTTAAACGGAGATTTTTCTTTTACATTTTTTTTATGAAAATCATATGTTTTAGTTTTCCCTTATGCAACCTGTGATCAGTTGGAAACCATCCAACTGGAGTGTAACGTCACTTCCTGTTCTGGAGTTACTCTATCATGGATCCATTCTGTTGGTGGTGACGTCATCAGACATCTTCCTGGTCATCAAGATGGATCAATCAACACACTTACAATACCTATGTGCATGTACTCGGACGCAGGCACCTACAAATGTGTTGGAACAGACAAACAAACCGGAAGTGACGTAGCGATTAGATTTGACAAAACTGTTCTTACTGTTAGAGGTAAGATAAAATACCGTCATTAAGAGAAACTGAAAAAATAGTAATTTATTAATCATTCATTTTTCTAAGCTATCTTTTTTCTCTAGCGGAGGCAGTTTAAACTTGAAATTTACTAGTAATCAATCATGCATGCACCCCGCTACATCTGTTTCCCCTAACAGTAATATAACTGTTGTTTGAGGGTTAGGCTGCTTTTGCATTTTCCGACTATATCAGTTTAGAAATTAATTTTATCTTACAAATGTTCTTTTGATCAGAATCATTTAGAACCATGGATGGTTAGGTAGAGCACTGGTCGTCTACGCGACTGAGGTTCGGTTCCTCAATCAGACGTGAAGCGTAACAGGGGTTTCTGCCCATCCATATTGGGTTTCTTGTGACATTCTGTTTTCCTCCCGCCTCTCGCACGCTTCCATCGGACCGACAGGAGCGATTGCTATGGATTAGTTGTGTATAATTAAATTTTCTCTGACTTTTGTTCCAGCCATTCCAGTTATTCTGGAATCAAGTGTCGACATCCAAAATGGCGGTATACTTTTAGAGGTTCCATTCTTTTCAAATCCTCCACATCGCCTGGTCACGTGGTATCAAAATGGTAACAAGCTCATTTCATTTTACAACAAAGTTATAGCAACAGTATCAGGTGACGTGAAACTGCCAATGCACGGGAAGACAGGAAACCAGAAAGGTCACGTGACTTCAATGGGTGTGGACTTGCCAAATGTAGACGATTATGGGATGTATAAGATAGCAATTTCAAACGAAATGGGAAACTCCGAGCATATTATCCATGTTCAAAACCCAGAGTATGGTATGTAAAGGTCAAGGACGACTCTGTATTTTTAATTTCATGTAACCCGAACAATAACAATATATGTTTTAGTGACGTTCTCATGCATAATTGCCTTACTAATATATATGAATGTAAGTTGTCTCCCTTTAGAACATACATTTTAACGGTTTAGTACTAGTTCTTTGAAAATTCAATCTTGATGAAACTTGAAATTATTGATCATTTGTTTTTAAGGGGAAGAATAAATACATGTGTTTTCCCCCACAAAACAAATGTTTGTTTTTGCATTTAAAAGATATTCATAGGAAGCGATTGGGTAGTTATTCACCTTCCATAAATTTAATAAAGCTACATGTGAAGTGTATCTTTAGTCTTCTACCAGGGGATCTTATGTCCATAATTGAAATTTTGTATGAAGTCTTTTAAAGTTGCCAGAGATAGTTTCAACATTAACGTTGTATGGACTATCATTGAGGGTTCATTGTAGTGTAATTAAGGCGTTATGGGTAATATTGATATAACATTTGACTTCCCTCCCTTGGTGATGACGTAAAGCTAGTTTACTTCAGTCATCAATTATTCTACTCGTTAATATTTCAGCCAGACCGGTAACTTCCAGTGACGTCAGCGTTTCCTTTACTGAAAACTCGGCTCTCCTTAACGTGACTTTCTCATCATATTATCGTAACTTCAGTGTGAAGTGGTACTTCAGAGGTCAACATGTCCAGGGAGGTCACTCCGTCAATAAGTACGTCATACAGACTGACCCTTCCGCCAACATACCCGACCTTAACCCTTTGGTACGAACAAAAATCACCAAGTCCACCACTCTGACGGTCACGTGTTTATCAGAGGGGGATTATGGGATATATGATGTCGTCGTGTCAAACAAGGCGGGGCATACAACGATTCCAGTTCGGTTAACTGCCCAGGAACAAGGCAAGACAATGCGCATATAGCGTATCATCTCAAAAATTTGGTTTGTTTTTGTTAAACGTCCTATTAACAGCCAGGGTAATTTAAGGACGTGCCAGGTTTTGGAGGTGGAGGAAAGCCGGAGTACCCGAAGAAAAACCACCGGCCTACAGTCAGTACCTGGCAACTGCCCCACATAGGTTTCGAACTCGCAACTCAGAGGTGGAGGGCTAGTGTCAACGTGTCGGGGCACCTTAACCACTCGGCCACCGCGGCCCCTCATCTCAAAAAAGGCTTTTCGCTATATTATATTATCATATATTCCATATTTCATTTGTTTATTTGAAAAACTACGGTAATTGATATCATCTCAAAGAAGTGCACACAAGACACGCAAACTGCCCTTTAAATGTGAGTTAAGTAATGATTGAACCTACTGTTAACATAGTTCTAAACACATATTTCCTTTGTTTATGTGGCGGTTGCCATTTGCCAAGTAATTAAAAAATTACGGTAATTAAGATCATCTTAAAGAAGTGCACAAAAGACACACAAACTGCCCTTTACATGCGAGTTAAGTAATGATTGAATCTACTGTTAACATACATGTATTTCTAAACACCTCTACCGCATCTGTATATCGTGTTTTACTGTGTCGGCCGCCGCGTGCGTCCATAAACACATTCGTTTCCTTATAAATGGCATTAAAGTTCATGACCTTTTTCGAAAACATCCATGGCTAAAACTGCCAGTCACCAAAGATATCAATTACGTTGCATATGATTCCAACACGCCTGAGAAATATATGGGAGGACCTTCTATTAGGTTTTCTGGTATAAGAAAAATTATTTACTAATCATTGATCACCTCTTCTCATTGGCAATTGGAGCGCATTACAGTTGACTGAAGTTTATATTGATTTGTATATATTTTCATCTTGAATTATTATAATTGGATGCTGTGATTATTGGCGGGAAACTCTCCCTTGGTTGTTGTGGTGGACTTATACGGAGAGTACAGTTCTTTATGATTCCGTTCTCTTTTCAATAGGTGCTCCTTTGATAATTGGGGACATGGTTGCCGACGTCACACATTCCACAGCAGAATTATCTGCGACTTTCCATTCCTCCTCGGGCTACAGACTCGTAAAATGGTTAAAGGGAGATAATGAAATAACCAACGACTCGGTAAAGTATAACATCGTAAATGAGGACGTCGACATCAAGATCTCGTACAACGGAGAAACGATGGAGGAGACTGGAACCATAACGAGGCTGAGTGTGACGTCACTCGAGGACCCGGATTATGGACTCTACACAGTGCAGATCTACAACGACATCGGGATGACCGACAGATCAGTGACACTGGACGAAGGTCAGTCTTAGTAAACTATTTAAATATTGTTGATCTGTCACTGTTTTATATTAATATTCAATTAAATATTATCAGAAATACGGTGCTTCTTATTTTAAAACTACATGTACGTTTGTTTTTTCGATTGAAAATGAATTTAGAATTATTTCTATTTGCAGAATGTACGTAATACCCCAGACAACCCTTGCCGCGTGACTGATTATGATATCCTTGTGTTAAACTATATTGTCTATAAACTCGAAAGGTTCCGAATCCTGTGTATCATATGGTACAATAAACAAAGCGACAATCTAAGAATCGTTTGTGTCATAATGTTGTGTATACTTCTGGTCATTTCTGTCTTTGACTGACGTCCCGACTCCAAACCATAACGTTTCAGTCTAATGCGAGAATGCTTTAGTAGTCACAAGAAACATTTTCAGGAAATATGCGTTCAAATACACCAATGGATGTGTCCACATAATTGCCGTTTTTGTACACGTAGAACGGCATTTTTTGTTACTGGTTGAATGGTGTTCATGTGATTTAACCAAAAGATATTTAAGATACTTTCGATATGATTCATCCATACACCTTAAATATCCCCTAGTATCGTCCGGTTGAAAATGATACGCTTCGTGAACAATGAACTCGGACGTGATATGGTACCAAGAGGCCCAGAGGGCCTGTATTGTTCAATGAGATATTTAGTAAGCATGCATGGCAAAAGACTTGTCCTAAGTTACATTACATATACATTGTATTTCCATATTTGTTCAGCTGCCTCTCTCCCAACAAAGGTCCAATTATTTTTGTTTTTAAAATTGATATATTTCCTCAGCTGGGCTCCACCCCTCCTAATCAAGGGGACACCCTACGTTTATACAACTTTGAATCTCATTTGGCCAATAATGTTCCAAACCAAATTTGATCAAAATCCATTCAGTCGTTGAGGACAAGTAGCGATTTAAATAACATGCCTCTATTTCGCCTATCCGCTCTCCAGCTGCAGAGGAGCCACATTCTCCGTTTATAAAACACGCTATTCTATCTCCATTAAAGGAACTGTTGAACGACGAACAGACGACACATGCTGCGCTATGGTATAAGCTTGCCGGTCCTTCGGACCAGGTGAACTAATAAAACAAAACATATGCGAGAACCGTTTTACATTTTATTAAGCTACACGGATAATTCTGGGACTTCACAAACGATAAACAAGCCTCGTTTCCGAGTTGGTAAGAGACCAAACATAACATTCTTTGTATGTTAAACATAGGGACTCCAAGTCTCCCTAGATTACTTTAATACAAGCTTTCTTTTAAACATAAGATACATTAAGTTTTCTGTGTAGTGGTTACGTACCTGGACCTCGGTGTGTGTGTACAATAAAGAAATCAAATCTTCTGTATGGAGATTCAGACGGGTCTTAATATACACATGTATGACCAGTAACTATATTGACAAGGATTCATACCGTGCACACAAATCCTAGTGTCTAACAAAAAATTGCAAGGGTAAGGATTCACCTGCCCAACCACGCGGGTTTTCAACGGATTCTCCGGTTTCCTCCCACAGTAAGGCCCCTCGCGCCCAACAAGCGTAATTAATATAAGTTTAAGATAAAGAACAGTTTCCTAGTTTACATAGGTCTAACAGTGTTTGAGATTAACACAAACCAAGCTCTTTGTGCTTTGTGCTGTACACACAAACCAAAGTGTATATATTGACAAGGTTTACTGTACACACAAACCAAAGTGTCTATATTGACAAGGTTTACTGTACACACAAACCATAGTGTCTATATTGACAAGGTCTACTGTACACACAAACCAAAGTGTCTATATTGACAAGGCTTACTGTACACACAAACCAAAGTGTCTATATTGACAAGGTTTACTGTACACACAAACCATAGTGTCTATATTGACAAGGTTTACTGTACACACAAACCAAAGTGTCTATATTGACAAGGTTTACTGTACACACAAACCAAAGTGTCTATATTGACAAGGTTTACTGTACACACAAACCAAAGTGTCTATATTGACAAGGTTTACTGTACACACAAACCAAAGTGTATATATTGACAAGGTTTACTGTACACACAAACCAAAGTGTCTATATTGACAAGGTTTACTGTACACACAAACCAAACTGTCCAGGTAAATAAGCTGTACTCCACATGTACACATCAACTATATTCTAAATTACACCGATATATTGTGGGTTACTAGTAATATATATTATAATCTTAACAATCCTTTACAAACAACTTGACATTAATTGTTAGTGTATATATAGCAACACAAGCACATTATCTTATACGTCAATAGGTAGGCTTTGATGTAAGCACATGATGTATATGTCAATAGGTAGGCTTTGATGTAGCTATGACTATAACAAAATAATGTATTTCTTCCATGAAAAAAAAAATGGTTTTAAACTCCATCGTTCTCTCAAAGGCTTTCCTAATTATCAATTTTTAAACTCCATCATTCTCTCTAAGGCTTTCCTAATTATCAATTTTAAACTCTGTCATTCTCTCAAAGGCTTTCCTAATTATCAATTTTAAACTCTGTCATTGTCTCAAAGGCTTTCCTAATTATCAATTTTTAAACTCCATCATTCTCTCAAAGGCTTTCCTAATTATCAATTTTAAACTCTGTCATTCTCTCAAAGGCTTTCCTAATTATCAATTTTAAACTCTGTCATTCTCTCAGAGGCTTTCCTAATTATCAATTTTAAACTCTGTCATTCTCTCAGAGGCTTTCCTAATTATCAATTTTAAACTCTGTCATTCTCTCAGAGGCTTTCCTAATTATCAATTTTAAACTCTGTCATTCTCTCAAAGGCTTTCCTAATTATCAATTTTAAACTCTGTCATTCTCTCAGAGGCTTTCCTAATTATCAATTTTAAACTCTGTCATTCTCTCAGAGGCTTTCCTAATTATCAATTTTAAACTCTGTCATTCTCTCAAAGGCTTTCCTAATTATCAATTTTAAACTCTGTCATTGTCTCAGAGGCTTTCCTAATTATCAATTTTAAACTCTGTCATTCTCTCAAAGGCTTTCCTAATTATCAATTTTAAACTCTGTCATTGTCTCAAAGGCTTTCCTAATTATCAATTTTAAACTCTGTCATTGTCTCAAAGGCTTTCCTAATTATCAATTTTAAACTCTGTCATTCTCTCAGAGGCTTTCCTAATTATCAATTTTAAACTCTGTCATTGTCTCAGAGGCTTTCCTAATTATCAATTTTAAACTCTGTCATTCTCTCAAAGGCTTTCCTAATTATCAATTTTAAACTCTGTCATTGTCTCAAAGGCTTTCCTAATTATCATGTTTAAACTCTGTCATTGTCTCAGAGGGAACTGTAATAGAAATATTAAGGCCAGATCAATAAAGAAATAAGCGAGCAAATTGCATATATGGTAAGTGATGTCAATGTCAAGATCAGATGACCGTGACATTGACAATGAACATTGATCATGACCTTCAGTTAAAATTGTTTATCCAAAACAGCAATGTTTCATATATTAATAACACTTAGAAGGCATTCCTTCATTTGGACATCAGAAACATGCACACTTTCTATTAATCAAATCTATGTCCGAACGATGATTAAATGAGTGTATGTGCCTACATATAATGAAATTAATGCCGAAATGTACAAGGAAAAGACATATCGTAGAAACAAGTGATACTTCGGGTCGAATTAAGATTTTTCTGGAGGTTTAGCTTGAGAGTAAAACTGCCGTATTAATGTAAAAATTGAAAATTTTACTACTTGAAAAAAATAATATTTTCCAGCAAATTGAATTTTGACGACCTAAACTTGATTCAAATGAAGGAATGCCCCTTTAAAGACAGAAATTATATTTGAGTATTTCAAACCATTCTTAACATGAAAATAAAAATATAACGGAATATATGCACCGTCTTCCTAAGACTGGAGCACTGAGAACAAACATGTGTTAATTGATGTGGCTCCTTCACTCCAGACACAACATGTACCATATCAATGATCAGTTGTACAAAATATATTACATCTAATTAATATATAAAATGGCACAACGTCTTTAAATTTCGCCAAGACTCGGAATGGAATTCTTGGTGGATCCTGCTAGGCTGTTGCGATTGAAAACATTTTGCTGGAACATTCCGACAGCTTTAGAAATACCGCCGTCTTCTTTATAATGACTTATCCAGGTAGTACCCTTAGTTTCAAATTACCCTATGTCACCCTAACCCTGTCTCCTTTTGAGAGATGAAATAAGTTAACTACTAATTTTCATAATGTAAATAATTTTTGAACAGAGCTGGTCATTTCACTTCTTTCCCTAATATCATATTTCATACAAATCGAAAAGAAAAGGGAAAATGATTTTGGTTTAATTGATCAGCTTTCAAAACAAGACTCTGATAATCTGTATTAAATTTACTCATTTTGAATGTATCATGTCAAGAATGTATACAGAATGTAGTTATCACATACGTTATGTAGCGAGCTGGTTAGAAAATTGTTTAATATCATTAGTGTAAAAACATTACTTCATGAAGCAATGACCGTAACAATTAACATATCTTAAACATTTTGACATTTTGATGATAAGAAGTGGAGGCGAAGGAAATGTGAAGATAATTTCATATCTTATTTAACAACATTCAAACAGGCATCAAAACGCACAACAAAAACTAAAAAATACTTAAATAATGAAAAAAAGTTACTACAATATAACAATATTCTGTCAATTAACAAAAATAATAAATATTTAGGACTTACAGTGCCTTCTCTATAGAAATAAAAATATGAAATTTTGCGGTAAAATTTAAATTCACCAGATATTAGTGTAATAGATGAAGAAAATCAACATTTTCATTCAATTTAAGAAACAATACAATTCCTTTGAACTTATCTATATCTTAACAGATAAAATTCCATCGGGTATAAATAAATAAGTCAACCCAAATCAGAGCTATCTCCCCTTCTCATTCAACATCCGGGTTATCTCCCTTAAAATCCTACATCTGGGTTATCCCCATTCCATCCAAATCGATTATCTCCCTTTTCATCCTTTATCTGGGATGAATCTAGGTCACAACCCTTCCCTGTCAAAACTATCGAGCTTTCTGAAATAAATCTGGGGTTATACCTTCCTTTCAAAAAAGCATTCGGAGTTATCAAATTTGTCATCCCTTATCTGGGCTCTCTCCCTTTCCTACCCAATACACAATTTCTGAGTCAATCTGTGGTGTCAGCAGTATTTTTTCATATAAGTAGAACAAGTACATTTACTACCAATAGCTATCAGATTTTCACAAAATATAATTGATATGAGTTAAGTTAACCACAAAAAAAAAAAAAAAAAAAATGAACTTCATTGTTCCGAAATGACAACCCTGGTTGGTTGTCTAGCCTATTTGGCAAGCGACTTGAACTTGACCAAACCAGTAGAAAAGTAAACATTATATGTCCACTGATGACCAATCTCCATTCTGGAACACATTGATTCATCAGATTGTGTTCAATCTCTTCCCTTTTGGGAATACCAGCTACAATGTCCTGAAGCTTGATTGTAATTATAGCACTCAACACTAGGCAACATTAATTAAAGTTTGTCCATGCTCTCTGAATAAACCCTGTTGCCAAGGAAACAGGGATAGCCTGCCCTTGGGCTCCGCTGACCACAATGGTCTGTGGTGCATTAATGACCTGTTGTTGTTGTTGTTGTTGTTGCTGCTGCTGTTGTTGCTGCTGCTGTTGCTGCTGTTGTTGGGAGACGGCTACGTTTTGGGATGTAAGTACCTGGGCCGTCGAGATGTCACTCTCGGAGGGAGCGGCAGGAATACTCTGTGTGGCAACAGCCATCTGTATGGGCCCAGCCAACGTGAGGCCTTGTGGCAGGGCCTGACTGAGATGGCTCAGCTCAATAGTTGAATGTTGCAGGGGTGTAGTCTGTACGGTCACCATTGTAGGTGTACCGGTACCAACTCGCTGTAGCTGGATCTCTCCCATCTGACGGTATTCCTGTTGAAGGGACTGGGTCAGCTCACTCATGGCCTGGGTCAGGAGGTCAGCAGGCTGACCGTCTTGACCAGGATGTGGCTGTATAGCTATAACTGTATCCTGATCGTACCTGACCACCTGTGTAATCATCCCGTCCTGGGTAGGCTGCTGGTCGGGCTGAGCTGGCTGACCATCCTTACCTAACTTCGGAGGAAGAGGAGGAACAGCAAATGGGTGCTTCTTCCTCTGATGCTGGGTCAGCTTGGCTTTACTGGCGTACTGTTTGTGACAGAACTCACACGAATGGGGCATGGTAGTGATACTACCTACAGTCTGCGAATATGTAGGATTGGGCAATCCGGGGAACTCCGGAACCATGGACTTCTTCCTACTGCTCATTGGAAGGTCTGCTCCAGGATGGTTCTTGATGATGTGAGCCTTACGTTTGGAACTGGACTTGTACACCTTTTCACAATACTGGCAATAGTAGTCCTTCTGTGTTTTCAGGATCGGCAAGTTTAACTCTGGCACTGTCTCCGGTTTGACATCTGGGTGACGCTTAGCTAAGTGATTGACCAACATACCTCGGCGTTTAAACCCATGCATACAGGTATGACACTTATATATAAACCGGTGATAATCCGAAGGAGAGACCTTCGGGATAAATTTCTTCTTTGAGGACCTGTTTTTTCCTGCCATTTTCACTTCGCGCTCCAGTGAATGCATGCGTCTAATGTGTTCTTTAAGTTTGTCTTTCCTCTTAAACTGCCGACCACATGTCTCGCACATGAACTCGCGGTGTGTGGAGTGACGAAGCATGTGGAGTTTGAGTTTGTCAGGTCGTGGGAAGACCTTGTCACAGTGGGGACACGGAAATTCTTTATTCGTGTGGAAGCCCCTGATGTGTTTCCGAAGAGATATGAAGTCAGTGAATTGTTTATGACATTCGGGGCATGTGTACACGCCATCCTGTGCATGTTCTACGACGTGTTCCTTCATCGTGGCAGTGTGATCGAACCCTTGGTGACAGATTGGACACTCGTAATATTTCTTGTCGCTGTGAGTCTTCAAGTGACAGGAAAGTGCCGAATTGTTCATGAAGCGCTTGAAACACACATCACACTGGAGCGGTTTTGAATCCTCATCTCCATGACACAACATATGACGCTGTAGTGTTTCCTGTGTGTGGAAGGCTTTCCAGCATTTGTCACATTTATGTGGTCGATCTCGGTCACTTCTACGTTTTGTTGTACCATGTTCAGCAGCATGTTCAATAAGAGCTCTCTGTTCCACAAACTGCGCATGACACACAGGGCATGCGAGTGTGCTGGAGTCAATACTGACGACGTTGTCATCGAGCCCAACACCATCCGAGACAGAACCGTTGTCGGTCACACCATAGGCAAACTTTCTCACTTCATCTAAGCCCACATCTTCAGCTGCGTGGGTGAGTGTGTGGAGATTAAGGAGATTTGAGTTGTCGAACGTCAGATCACAGTGTACGCAAACCCACTCCTGTCCGCCAGACTCTTTGCCTTTCTTACGATACAATGACTGAATTGTACGCCGAATTGCTTCCGGGTCGTGTCTGCGTTGGTACTTCTTCAAAGTTCTGCAAATAACACAACACCAGTCAGGCATATGCATTTTAAGGATGACTATTACTGTGACATAATTATTAACCTCGTTTTCAAATTTGAAAGATAAAAAAGAGCTTTAATCTATAACTTGGTGAATATGAGTTATATCACAAGCATATACATATATACAAATTTATGTGAAAAACCAGTCAAATGATTGTGTCTGATGTACATAATTATAAAACAAAATGTCAAATACAGACATATAAGTAAGGATTTGTTCAAATGAAACACACTGATATTGTAAACAACTAACAATTATGCAACTTCTGCTTAACGCTCAGTATTTTAGAAGTGTGGTGACTGGTTGAGTTCTCATCAGTATAATGTCACCGAGTGGGGTGTTTTGCTGGGTGCCTTTGGCAGTACACTTCAGTGAGGTAGCACTATATTTAGACAACTAAGGGAGACTACTCACTTGTTTAAGTAAATACTCGTAGACTTTTTCTTCCACATATAGCCAGTTGTATCTAAGTCCTGTAATGAAGTAGACAATTTATTAACAATCTAAAATCAATGCATATATTCCTCAGAAATATAGTCTTTTACCATTCCTATTGTGATATCAGTAATTCTACCTGGTATTGAAAATATAACACTATCCCGTATCCCACTATCCCGTATCCCAGATATCCCACTATCCCGTATCCCACTATCCCGTATCCCACTATCCCGTATCACACGTATCCCACTATCCCGTATCCCACTATCCCGTATCCCACTATCCTGTATCCCACTATCCCGTATCCCACTATCATGTATCCCACTATCCCGTATCACACGTATCCCACTATCCCGTATCCCACTATCCCGTACACCACTATCCCGTATCACACGTATCCCACTATCCCGTATCCCACTATCCCGTATCACACTATCCCGTATCCCACTATCCCGTATCACACTATCCTGTATCCCACTATCCCGTATCACACGTATCCCACTATCCCGTATCCCACTATCCCGTATCCCACTATCCCGTATCACACGTATCCCACTATCCCGTATCACACGTATCCCACTATCCCGTATCACACGTATCCCGTATCACACGTATCCCACTATCCCGTATCACACGTATCCCGTATCACACGTATCCCGTATCACACGTATCCCACTATCCCGTATCACACGTATCCCACTATCCGGTATCCCACTATCCCGTATCCCACTATCCCGTATCACACGTATCCCGTATCACACGTATTCCACTATCCCGTATCACACGTATCCCACTATCCCATATCACACGTATCCCGTATCACACGTATCCCACTATCCCGTATCACACGTATCCCACTATCCGGTATCCCACTATCCCGTATCACACGTATTCCACTATCCCGTATCACACATATTCCACTATCCCGTATCACACGTATCCCGTATCACACATATCCCACTATCCCGTATCACACGTATCCCACTATCCCGTATCACACGTATCCCGTATCACACGTATCCCACTATCCCGTATCCCACTCTCCCGTATCCCACTATCCCGTATCACACGTATCCCGTATCACACGTATTCCACTATCCCGTATCCCACTATCCCGTATCACACGTATCACACTATCCTGTATCCCACTATCCCGTATCACACGTATCCCACTATCCCGTATCACACTATCCCGTATCCCACTATCCCACGTATCCCACTATCCCGTATAACACTATCCGGTATCCCACTATCCCGTATCCCACTATCCTGTATCACACTATCCCGTATCCCTCTCCAGTATTACCTGTCTGGGTCAGGATGAAATAAAACCATGTAATCCTTCTGGTGATAAAAATAGACTTCTCGTCATTTCAATGACATGTACTTACTAATGATTAAACAGACTTCTCATCATTTCAATGACATGTAATTATTAATGATGAAATTTAAATAGACTTTCTCATCATTTCAATGACATGTACTTACTAATTATAAAACAGACTTCTCATCATTTCAATGACATGTACTTACTAATTATAAATAGACTTTCTCATCATGTCAATGACATGTACTTACTAATCGATAAATAGACTTCTCATCATGTCAATGACATGTACTTACTAATTATAAATAGACTTTCTCATCATGTGAATGGCATGTAATTATTAATGATGAAATAGACTTCTCATCATTTCAATGATGTGTACTTAATGATAAAATCAAAGAATACTCCGAATCGCTCGTTGTATATCCATATTATCCAAAGCTAGACTAGCGGGTATTGATAATATTACATGTTAGACCTGCGACTGCCCACGGCATCCATGCATTACCTTTTTCGGAGGTCGGCCCCTCCTCTTTAGGTATCCTTGGGAAAAAGAGGCGTAAGATTTCCCTTTGGCAGCATCACTGGTGCTTGGTTCTACAACTTCCTCTGTCGCCCCAGCTGACTCATGTGTTATGATGATATGACGCTGAAGAGCCAAGGATGTTTTGAATCGTTTGGAGCATTCATAGCACTGGAACTTATACTCCTGTTGGTCCAGAGCTAAAACACAAAAAAAATATTATATGATACAGAGCGTTTTAGTATTCTTTACAAAAATCCAGCTTGTTGACAAATTTATATTCAAATGAATAGTAGAGAACATTTTGCTTGTCGTTACTTCCTAATACAATCATATTTCTTTTGGTGGACTAAAATTTCAATGTACATTGTATAGTTAAAAGCAAGTTATTGATGAATTGGTAAATTCACATCACCTGTTGTGGCAAAAACAGAATCATTTCGGCTCACAAAGTGTTCAATTATGAACATTACTGTATATTTTATTTTCATATATTTGTTATAAGTCAAACAATAATTATCAGATTTCTTTAAACAATATTACCAGGATTCGGTATAAAGCGAGGGTAATTATCTGAACACTGTTGTTGGCTTACTTTGTAAATCCTGGTCTGTTATCTCAAGGGTCTGTAGTCCGAACCTCTCGGCATAGTGAGAGGCGTACCACACCTTTATCAAAAACGAAATATTAGCTGATTTTAACGAGACAATTTTTCAGTGAGGAGTCTTCTAAACTGGGAAGAACCGATTTCATTATCAAATTTTATAATACAAGCTGAATGATACTAATGGAAAATATAGCACTTTCTCAATATCCAATTGTAATATTATAATTAAAATACATTAGTAATTAACTTTCCATTATTTGTATTCATCAGAATGCAGCTGTAGGGGTACGAAGAGAAATTGTTTGCAAAGTTTTGTATTATGCAGATTCATACACGAAACTAAACAAGAGGCCCAGAGGGCCTGTATCGCTCACCTGGTTTCATGAGATATGAAACAAGAATGATGCTTAAGTATATTTGTCGCTGGTATTGCTATGTCAATATATATCATAAGCATTTTATATGGGTACATGTACATTGGTTTTATTTTAATACTAAAAATGCCAAAAGGTGCATTAATCCATGAAATGAAATTGACTTTTGGTGCGACCCCATAGGGATGCTACCACACAAATGTGAGTGATATCCATTGCTTAGTTTCAGAGAAGATCTTGTTTAGACCAATTGACCCCTTTTGACACTGCCCTCTGCCCCCTGGGGGGTCAGCTCCTTCCTTTATACAATTTTGAATCCCTACTCCAATAGGATGCTAATAGTCAAATATGAGCTGTTTCAGAGAAGTTGTTCATATCAATTTAGCCAAATTGACCCCTTTTGGCCCAGCCCCTCAGCCTCCAAGGGGTCGGCCCCATCATTTGTACAATTTTGAATCCTTAACCCAAGGGAATGCTACCAGTCACATATTAAAGATATCCATTGCTTAGTTTCAGAGAAAAAGTTGTTTATATCAATTCTGCCAAAATAATCCCTTTTGGCCCCGCCTCTTAGGTCCCCTGGGGTCAGCCCTGTCATTTGTACAATTTTGAATCCCTACCCTAGGGGGTTGCTACCAGGCAAATATGAGTGATATCCATTGCTTAGTTTCAGAGAAGTTGTTCATATCAATTTAGCCGAATTGACCCCTTTTGGTCCCGCCCCTCAGCCCCCAGGGAGGTAGACCCACCATTTGTACAATTTTGAATCCCTACCCCAAAGGGATTCTCACAGTCAAAATTGAGCAATATATATTGCTTAGTTTCAGAGGAGAAGTTGTTCATATCAATTTAGCCAAATTGACCCCTCTTGACCCCGCCCCTCAGGCCCCCCAGGGGTCAGCCACACCATTTGCACAATTTTGAATCCCTGACCCATATTGTTGCTACCAGGCAAATATGAGCAATATCCTTTGCTCGGTTTCAGAGAAGAAGTTGTTTATATCAATATAGCCCAATTGAACACATTTGGCCCCGCCCTTCAGGCCCCTAAGGGTCAGCCCCATCATTTGTACAATTTTGAATCCCCACCCCATAGTGATGCTTCCAGGCAAATAGGAGCAATATACTTTGCTCGGTTTCAGAGAAGAAGTTGTTTATATCAATATAGCCAAATTGACCCCTTTTGGCCCCGCCCTTCAGGCCCCTGGGGGGTCAGCCCCGTCATTTGTACAATTTTGAGTCCCCTACCCATAGGGATGCTTCTGACCAAATTTGGTCAAATTCTGATCAGTGGTTATGAAGAAGAAGTCAATTGTTGACGGACGGACGGACGGACGACGGACGCCACGGTATGGCATAAGCTCACCTTGGTCCTTCGACCCAGGTGAGCTAAAAACATTGACCTCAATACTGAAGTGATTCATAGTGACATCACTCACCTTGAGCTCCCCACGAGCCTCTATATTTTTAGTGACGGAAAAATAGATGTCTTGGCCATACTGATAGGCAACCATGTTTTGTTCTGCGTAGCTCTCGGCCGGTCTCACAAACATCATCCAATTGCATTTATTCTCGTCACTCGTCTCAAAATACATGATGTCTCCACTTGACTTCTCCAGCTACAACAGAAACATTAAGGTTTTTTTTTTTTTTTTTTTATGAAGAAAATCATCTAAAACTGAAAGGAAACATCCTGATTATATTTACTTTATAATTAAATTCTTATTTAACTTAAAGGTAAAGTATTGGGTAAAAAACTTTAACATAGACATATCCTGAACAAATTTGAATTTCATTACAAAATACAGTAACTCTCCCTTAAAATGAACAGTAAAAGGCTTCCTGGTATGAATGTTAGAACTCAAGTCTTGAATCATAATTTGCATGTAAATGGTGGTAGAAGCCATCCATATGGTCAAGCCTTTAGTACACGTGCACTGTTATAAATACTTACCAGTAGAAGAAATCGGGCTGAGCCTACATTCTCCCTGTTGGAAACCAGATCTCCGATGTAGGGACCAAATTGAGTTAGTTTGGTCAGTGGACGCTTTGCAAACACACCGACGTGGGGCGGATCTGTTTAATAAATGTGACAGTTGCAGTGTCAGATCTGACTAAGTGACGTTCCTAATAAATTAACTAATATTGTTAAACTTTTTAAATGTGGAAATTTGTATTTTCATACAAGAATTACAAGTAATAATATGTCTCCCCTCTCCTTCTTTGTCAGTATAGTTAAGTTGTAAGCAAACCCCAATATTCACCAAAATTTCAAGTCCCCCCCGACACCCCCCACAAAAAACAAAAAAAACAACAAACACACAAAAAAACTTCCAGTAAACAGTATGGAAGCACTCTGTATATGTGTAAATACATTTACATTGCAAAACAAATATCAAATTTTGTAAAATAACTTCATTCTCAAAATTCACCTATTTACTCTAGATAAATCATTTTTACTCCAAAAATCACACTTGTCAGAAGAAAATACATCTGATTTATTTTATTTAAGTTTGGCTCTAAACTAATTTGTAAATCAATTGGAAAACCAATAAACATTTTATATCAATTTCTCAAAATCTAAGGTTGATAATCCAAAAGTATAACAAAAAAGTAAGATTTATGTTATCTATAAGGTATGTGGGGGGATGTCTGTACTACAATGCAGTTATATCCCAGGCTTGGTTAAAATAACATTGATATATTTTGAGAAACTGAGCTAATGGCAAATCTTTAAGTCCAGATTACCAGTATCCCTAATTTCCAGTCACTGGACCATAAATTCTGGACGATATTCCATAAATGGGTGTGCTGAAATGTCTACTAAATTATCTAACTATATATACCAAGGTTGCTTTAGGATGGACTTTTCGAGCAACGGATCTAAACCGAAAACTTTGAAGAGAAATATGGATGTCTCCTCAAAACAAGAGATCCCAGAGGGATCTTGGTGCCCACCATTGAATGATCTTTATAGGTTCCATGTCAGATTGATCTTTTCTCTATAGCTAGTACTTTTCAAACAAGGGGAACCTATATATAAAATTTAAGATTTAGCAATAATGGCTGTCTGTCGGTCATGTTGTTTTCGGATTGGTCCCAATATGCAAAACTAGACACTGAGGGGAACCTACATATGAAATTTGAGAACGATCCCTTCAGTACTTTCTGAGAAATAGCAATAACAAACTTCAATTGCCAAAATCCAAGATGGCTGCCTGTCGGCCATGTTGTTTTCTGATTATCCTCAAAATGCAATATGCATAACCATGCACCAAGGGGAACCTACATATGAAATTTCAGAAAGATCCCTTCAGTACTTTCTCAGAAATAGCGATAACAAACTTCAATTGTCAAAATCCAAGATGGCTGCCTGTCAGCCATGTTGTTTTCTGATTAGTCTCAAAATGCAATATGCTTAACAAGGCACCGAGGGGAACCTACATATGAAATTTCAGAAAGATCCCTTCAGTACTTTCTGAGAAATAGCGATAACAAACTTCAATTGTCAAAATCCAAGATGGCTGCCTGTCGGCCATGTTGTTTTCCGATGGGTCTCAAAATGCAATATGCATAACTAGGCACCAAGAGGAACCTACATATGAAATTTGAGAAAGATCCCTTCAGTACTTTCTCAGAAATAGCGATAACAAACTTCAATTGTCAAAATCCAAGATGGCTGCCTGTCGGCCATGTTGTTTTACGATTGGTCTCAAAATGCAATATGCATAACTAGGCACCAAGGGGAACCTACATATGAAATTTGAGAAAGATCCCTTCAGTACTTTCTCAGAAATAGCGATAACAAACTTCGATTGTCAAAATCCAAGATGGCTGCCTGTCAGCCATGTTGTTTTCCGATTGGTCTCAAAATGCAATATGCATAACAAGGCACCAAGGGGAACCTACATATGAAATTTGAGAAAGATCCCTTCAGTACTTTCTCAGAAATAGCGATAACAAACTTCAATTGTCAAAATCCAAGATGGCTGCCTGTCGGCCATGTTGTTTTCCGATTGGTCTCAAAATGCAATATGCATAACTAGGCACCAAGGGGAAGCCTACATATGAAATTTGAGAAAGATCCCTTCAGTACTTTCTCAGAAATAGCGATAACAAACTTCAATTGTCAAAATCCAAGATGGCTGCCTGTCGGCCATGTTGTTTTCCGATTGGTCTCAAAATGCAATATGCATAACTAGGCACCAAGGGGAGCCTACATATGAAATTTGAGAAAGATCCCTTCAGTACTTTCTCAGAAATAGCGATGACAAACTTCAATTGTCAAAATCCAAGATGGCTGCCTGTCGGCCATGTTGTTTTCCGATTGGTCTCCAAATGCAATATGCATAACTAGGCACCAAGGGGAACCTACATATGAAATTTGAGAAAGATCCCTTCAGTACTTTCTCAGAAATAGCGATAACAAACTTCAATTGTCAAAATCCAAGATGGCTGCCTGTCGGTCCATGTTGTTTTCCGATTGGTCTCAAAATGCAATATGCATAACTAGGCACCAAGGGGAGCCTACATATGAAATTTGAGAAAGATCCCTTCAGTACTTTCTCAGAAATAGCGATAACAAACTTCAATGGTCAAAATCCAAGATGGCTGCCTATCGGCCATGTTGTTTTCCGATCGGTCCCAAAATGCAATATGCATAACTAGGTACCAAGGGAAACCCACATATGAAATTTGGGAAAGATCCCTTCAGTACTTTCTCAGAAATAGCGATAACAAACTTCAATGGTCAAAATCCAAGATGGCTGCCTGTCGGCCATGTTGTTTTCCGATCGGTCCCAAAATGCAATATGCATAACTAGGCACCAAGGGGAAACCCACATATGAAATTTGAGAAAGATCCCTTCAGTACTTTCTCAAAAATAGCGATAACAAACTTCAATGGTCAAAATCCAAGATGGCTGCCTGTCGGCCATGTTGTTTTCCGATCGGTCCCAAAATACAATATGCATAACTAGGCACCAAGGGGAACCTACATATGAAATTTGAGAAAGATCCCTTCAGTACTTTCTCAGAAATAGCGATAACAAACTTCAATGGTCAAAATCCAAGATGGCTGCCTGTCGGCCATGTTGTTTTCCGATTGGTCCCAAAATGCAATATGCATAACTAGGCACCAAGGGGAACCTACATATGAAATTTGAGAAAGATCCCTTCAGTACTTTCTGAGGATTAGCGATAACAAGAATTGTTTACGGACGGACGGACGGACGGACGGAGGGACGGACGGACGGAGGGACGGACGGACGGACGACGGACCACGGACGCAGGGCGATTTGAATAGCCCACCATCTGATGATGGTGGGCTAAAAAGTAAGATTTATGTTATCTATAAGGTATGTGGGGGGATGTCCGTACTACAATGCAGTTATATCCCAGGATTGGTTAAAATAACATTGATATATTTTGAGAAACTGAGCTAATGGCAAATCTTTAAGGCAAGATTACCAGTATCCCTAATTTCCAGTCACTGGACCATAAATTCTGGACGATATTCCATAAATGGGTGTGCTGAAATGTCTACTAAATTATCTAACTATATATACCAAGGTTGCTTTAGGATGGACTTTTCGAGCAACGGATCTAAACCGAAAACTTTGAAGAGAAATATTGATGTCTCCTCAAAACAAGAGATCCCAGAGGGATCTTGGTGCCCACCATTGAATGATCTTTATAGGTTCCATGTCAGATTGATCTTTTCTCTACTTTTCCCTTCGTCTAAGTCTTACTAATCTGTGTAAATTCAGAAACAGCCCTCTATAGCTAGTACTTTTCAAACAAGGGGAACCTATACATGTATATAAAATTTAAGATTTAGCGATAATGGCTGTCTGTTGGCCATGTTGTTTTCGGATTGGTCCCAATATGCAAAACTAGACACTGAGGGGAACCTACATATGAAATTTGAGAACGATCGCTTCAGTACTTTCTGAGAAATAGCGATAACAAACTTCAATTGTCAAAATCCAAGATGGCTGCCTGTCGGCCATGTTGTTTTCTGATTATCCTCAAAATGCAATATGCATAACTAGGCACCAAGGGGAACCTACATATGAAATTTCAGAAAGATCCCTTCAGTACTTTCTCAGAAATAGCGATAACAAACTTCAATTGTCAAAATCCAAGATGGCTGCCTGTCGGTCATGTTGTTTTCCGATTGGTCTCAAAATGCAATATGCATAACTAGGCACCAAGGGGAACCTACATATGAAATTTGAGAAAGATCCCTTCAGTACTTTCTGAGGATTAGCGATAACAAGAATTGTTTACGGACGGACGGAGGGACGGACGGACGGACCACGGACGCAGGGCGATTTGAACAGCCCACCATCTGATGATGGTGGGCTAAAAAGTAACACCATAGTCATGGTAAAGACAATATTAGATTGTTTCTGCTTAATGCATCTGAATACATCAATATGTTTGGATGTGATGATATTTTAACTCAAAATACCTGTTTTTTAAGACCAATGCACATCACATCTTGTAAGACTGATTATCATTATAGTGACAATTAGAGTGAAACATTTGACTAGTGGATCTGCGTCTTATCAAATGTTTTCATTAAATCACTTCTTTTGATGGTACGTGTTAAGGCTGTTTGCCAAACATGGAGTCCAGCTGATCAGAAGATATTTTACTTGAATAGTCCAGACTGACTTACCTGGGGGATACTGACTGATTACCTGGGGGATACTGGCTGACTTACCTGGGGGATACTGACTGACTTCACTGAGTCTAAATATCTGTAACATGGGAGGAAGACTAGCCCAAGCTCGGGACAGGACCACCTTGTCTGGTATGACCTGTAGTCTGTGTACGGGACACGATTGTTCATATGTCGTCATGCACTCCTCACACCCTGTAAAATACAATAAAAACTTACATAAGTCTGTTCTGTAGACAGCGATATTTCAACCCTTGTTATGAGTCTGGCTGGTCAGCAAGACGCTTGCTGAATGGTGGCCAGTCAAACTCTTACACGAGGGCTGAGCTATCTCTGTCCGAGGAACGGATCCATGTTTGATTATTTTTTCTCACTAATAAATAAATATGATCAAGTAGAAATAAACATCAATCTTTTTCGTCTGCGAATAAACAAAAAATTGTTTGGGTTGTAGCCTGTAGGGTTCAGGTATATATACTTACATAAACTGCTAGAGTTGTAATTACATAAACTGTTAGGGTTGTAGGGTTTCGGTGTGTAGGGTTTCAGTGTGTAGGGTTTTGGGTTGTACTTACATCAACTGTAAGGAGTAGGGTTTCGGGTTGTACTTACCGGGTACATAAACTGTTAGGGTTGTAAGGTTTCGGGTTGTAGGGTTTTGGGTTGTTGGGTTTTGGGTTGTAGGGTTTCGGGTTGTACTTACATAAACTGTAAGGATTGTAAGGTTTCGGATTATAAGGTTTTGGGTTGTACTTACATAAACTGTTAGGGTTGTAGGATTTAGGGTTGTAGGGTTGTAGGGTTTCTGGTTGTGGGATATCGGGTTATAGGGTTTCGGATTGTTCTTACATAAACTGTTAGGGTTGTAGGGTATCAGGTTGTAGGGTTTCGGGTTGTAGGGTATCAGGTTGTAGGGTTTCGGGTTGTCAGATTCGGGTCGTAGGGCTTCGGGTTGTAGGGTTTCTGGTTGTACTTATATAAACTGTTAGGGTTGTAGGGTTTCGGGTTGTCGGATTGGGGTTGTAGGGCTTTGGGTTGTAGGGTTTCAGGTTGTACTTATATAAACAGTTAGGGTTGTAGGGTTTCGGGTTGTACTTACATAAACTGTTAGGGTTGTAGGGTTTCGGGTTGTAGGGTTTCGGGTTGTAGTGTTTCAGGTTGTACTTACATGAACTGTTAGGGTTGTAGGGTTTCGGGTTGTAGTGTTTCAGGTTGTACTTACATAAACTGTTAGGGTTGTAGGGTTTCGGGTTGTAGTGTTTCAGGTTGTACTTACATAAACTGTTAGGGTTGTAGGGTTTCGGGTTGTAGTGTTTCAGGTTGTACTTACATAAACTGTTAGGGTTGTAGGGTTTCGGGTTGTAGTGTTTCAGGTTGTACTTACATAAACTGTTAGGGTTGTAGGGTTTCGGGTTGTAGGGTTTCGGGTTGTCGGATTCGGATTGTAGGGTTTGGGTTGTAGGGTTTCAGGTTGTACTTACATAAACTGTTAGGGTTGTAGGGTTTCGGGTTGTAGGGTTTCGGGTTGTACTTACATAAACTGTTAGGGTTGTAGGGTTTCGGGTTGTAGGGTTTCGGGTTGTCGGATTCGGATTGTAGGGTTTTGGGTTGTAGGGTTTCAGGTTGTACTTACATAAACTGTTAGGGTTGTAGGGTTTCGGGTTGTCGGATTCGGATTGTAGGGTTTTTGGGTTGTAGGGTTTCAGGTTGTACTTACATAAACTGATAGGGTTGTAGGGTTTCGGGTTGTAGGGTTTCAGGTTGTACTTACATAAACTGTTAGGGTTGTAGGGTTTTGGGTTGTAGGTTTGTACTTACATAAACTGTTAGGGTTTTGGGTTGTAGGGTTGTACTTACATAAACTGTTAGGGTTTTGGGTTGTAGGTTTGTACTTACATAAACTGTTAGGGTTTTGGGTTGTAGGGTTGTACTTACATAAACTGTTAGGGTTGTAGGGTTTCGGGTTGTAAGTAGGTCTATGGTGCCAGTGTGTAGTTTCATTCTCCAGCTCTGCTATCCGGGTAGACTTTCTGACCTGCCAGAGTAAACATTAACATTAGTCGACATCATATCATTGTAAACCATTCTGTTATTTACAGATCAGAGAGCCAAGGCAAAAAGGTTTTTTTTTGTTTTTTTTGTTTTGTTTTTTTTGTGAGACTAAGGCAAGGTTTCGTGTAGAAGCTGGTGGCTACCTCACTGATACTGACAGGGGTTTTCACCAAAGTTTGCATTAATCTGATGTTCTACTGATCACTAAACTATGATTGCTCTCCTGCAGTAAAATGTACAGGATATAAAAAGCTATATCGCTCCACCCTTGTGTAAGTGTTTGACTGAGCAGCCAGACTATTATACTTGGGTTGAGACATCCCTGTCCATGGAATACACTCACATGAAAATGTCAAACACTTAGTGGCTATTGCTTTGAATTCAATTCAATATTTGGTAGTCGGTTTTTATTGAACTTTGTTAATATGTCGATAGCAGGGTAAGATTTTATCTATCAATAGCATTATAAATATCAATCTTATTTTACATTTTATATTTTATTTCAAAATTTATATCAGGATAAACCTTAACAAGAAATATCTTTAAAAAAGATAAACGGCATAGTTTTAATGCTGGTGGTTATAATGTAAAACTACTGGTGAAATAAATTAACGAACTACATTGTAATTAATAAATGCGCAGTTTCAGCACGGATAACAAAATTATATCAGTTTGAATCATTTTTGGTGATAATAAGACTGCAAATGTGTCATTTGAATAGATGCATCCACTTATTCAGCTTGCATTCAATTTAAAAGGGACATCACAGTAAAAACGTTGCAATTTTCACTGAATGTACACGTTTTGTTCCTTTCCAGTTATGAAGTTTCTGTGCTGTTCCAATGTTCACAGTCAATCCCTATGTCCAGCTTGACCTCTCGATTTAGTTGGGAATCCCCCTCTAAATTTAGTGCAGAAATTATTTTTAAATCATTACTTGACTGTTTTAAAATCGTGGCAACACACGATAGTTTACAAGGCGATATCTATATTCCATCTGGGTTAGTTGGATAACAATATTATACACAGTGGTTTAAATGTTAATTTATGAACAAAGAACTCAAACACAGACTGAAGTTATACGACTATTTATTATACTAATACATTGGGCTAAAGGGCTATAACAGCTGTGGTGCTTAACTCTCTCTTGTAGATGACCTGGCCAATATAATTATAATAGATACATTTACACTAAAACTGAATTTAAGCTAGCGTAGACTGTATATGTAGCTATATATATAGAAAAGCTGTTCCTGTTGGCCAGGCCATGTAACTGAGTCGAGTGAACTTATTAGTAGATATAAACGAATTCTTGGGGGACTTACGAATTACAAATGATGTAAAATGCCCCACTCGGTAATCATTAATTGCTGCAGAGCGGGGTGCCATAAACCCTAACTCCCTTAATAAGGAAGGGGGAAAAACGGTACGATTTGTCCATGCTCGGAAACAGCTGGCAAGTGTTTACTCACTTAGACTGCCTTATGAATTTCGAATAGAAAAACAGCTGCTATAACCCCAGGCATCACCTGAAATGGTCGTGTGGTGGGGAGGTGGCGGTAATAATTTTTTTGCAAAACTTCTATCTTCACCGAAAAAACTGCTGAAGAGAATGACCAATCACGTGACTGGACTGACCAATCACGTACTTGCTATCAAGCTGACCAATCACTATGTATCCTCTGCTATTACTACTAACTATCTTACTACTATACATACATGATACAAGGATCGTAGATATTAGCAACAGATCGTCTTAGTTCATAAACAGCATTTATGTATAACACATAAATTTATAATAACACGTTCTGTACGGCACACATATATATTTATGTGTAAATAAGTGTAAACACTGTACATATAGTATAGTGACAGTAGCGAACTGTATAAATATTACCAAGTTTGTGGAACTATTACCGAGTTTGTGTTAATATTACCGAGTTTGTGTAAATATTACCGAGATTGTCATGACCTCCTATCAAACAATCAAGCAGAATACGAGCGGCGTCCGTATTACTGTTGTTTTCATGTTTGAACTGTTACAATCTATTGTACTGCTTCCCAAGTTTAATTCTAGGATTGTGTTTGACCCATTTTCCTATTATTCTCTTCATTGCGGAAGCTGTTATCGTTTTCAACCGCAGTCGATTCACATTGGAAGCCATTTTTGTTTCCATGTTTGTTGTGCGCATGCGTTTATCGTATATGTCACAAAATTTGCATATTCAGAGTGATAACCTTTTAATAATTGATGTTTTTATGTACATACATCATCAAATTTGAATGGTTATTGTTCAGAAGGTTATTTTTTTAAAAGATATATCCAATAATATGATAAAAAATACAAAATAAATATTGGTTTACCGTGAGGTCCCTTTAACTTTGTTTCGTTTTTAACTGTATATCTGCATTTTGCATTGACCACTACATTGACCAATCACATACTTCATCTTGACCAGAAACACCACCTGTCGCGTCATATCCGGGGCCAAAACAAAATTAGACGGCTATGCCGAAAAAAAATTACGGTAAATTCCCTTCAGTGCTTGTTAAATCTAACGATACTTTTTTTTCAATCGAAGGGAAATAACTACCTGTATCTGAGAACTACTGGGTGCTGGCATAATTTCCAGGTCAGAAATATCCTTTTCCGGGTCGATGTTAGGGACGAGGGACGTCCCAAGTCTCTGTAGAGTGGCTACGCTCATCATACTAGATGGTCCTTCCACTATGGATGATGAACCTACAATCCAGAGAGTATAATCATATTACTACGAAATGAGTAATTTAAGGGCCTTATATAGGTCACCCGACTAGTAAATTTACTTCATGCCTATTGTTTTGACATGAGAAAGATTTAAAAAAAAAAAATATTGTGTATTCAAAGCAAGAAATATCAATAGCTTATGAAACGCAGGTATGGTGACATTGTTTTGCTTGTAAGAAATATTTCTTAAACATTTTTAAAATGAATATCAATCCTAATATATAAATATTTTCGTGAAACATGTATCATATGCATCACCACCCAACTCTTACTAAAATATCAGCATCACCTATCTTTATCAAACATCTTCAAATTTGAGTTGGATAGAAAGATGGATAAAGAGAAACATTATATCAGTAGTTTGGTAGGGGGCTAGTGCCATTGTCATGGAGATTTACCTATGCCAGAGCTGTCAACGATAGCTCGGTCCTGAACATTGTCCATCCTTGCCATGGTATGGTGAAGGCTGCTGGACAAGTGTGAGGAGTTGATTTGATGATTGTGATCCATAAGGTCAGAGGTCGGATGATGGGACGGGTTCATAGTTGAGTGGAGTTCTGCATCATCCAGATTTGGAGATGTATCCACCATGTAATTCCTTACAGCTGTCACAAAACAGGGTCACAGTTCATAAAACAAGGTCAGAGATCACAAAACAGACTCCAAGTTAAATCATACAAAATGATCAAAGTTCATAATACCGGGTCAAAGGTCATAAAACATGGTCAAAAGTCATAAAATAGGATAAAAAATGTTCAAATGTACGTATGAAATGAAGAAATTAGAGGCTATCCCTGAAATCATGGTCATGAAGCTGAGTCACAATGAGCTTAACTTCATTCAACATTTTGAGAAATTAAGCAAAATGACAAATATTCTTGACATTCGAAGTAAGTAGCTGTCACATTACCTAATTTTCTGAAGAAAGTATTTAGTTACCTTGGAATTCCTCGCCATCGTCCTGAGTAGTATCCGGCTCTCCACTGATTGTCTCGTGTGTCGTCTGCTACAACAAGACGGAAAATTTTACTCAGTACAATATCAGTATATTTAGCAGCAAAAATCACTTAAAATAAATCTGATAATCCATCATTGAAGTAAATTATCTTAATATTAGGTGGGGTTGCTACCTTTCGTGGGGTGGATGGTATCATACGGCGTTCCTGTGTCGGCGGCCCCGTGATGGAGGAGATACCGTTATCTTGTTCCCTCTCGACCATGTGACCGTTGTGTCCATGAGAAATGAGTGCTGCTCCTCCTGTACTGGACACAGCCTCACTGTGAGAGTATGATGACATGGAGGTCACATGACCTACAGGATAGCGCGGGACACTTGTCACCTAGAGAAAGAGACTCAAAATGTGAACTTGAAAGATCAAGTGATGGATAGTATTGCAACAGCAATACAAAGTCCCCTGCCTGAGCTAGAAGTGCACCTATTCATTTCCAATTTTTTTTAAATGGTTTTTCAAGAAAAGTGGGATGCACAACTACATGTTATACTGATCATGTATACCAAGTTTCGTTAAGATCTGAGTAGTACTTTAGAAGGAGTTGTCCGGACAACTGTTGCGTGACAGACAGACAGACGGACGGACAGAGAGAAGGACGGAGGGTAAACCTACAGTCCCCCCCTTTTTCAAACGGCAGGGGACTAAAAAGAAGTTATAAGAAAACATGAGCATTGTAACGAAATTTGTATATAACAAGTAACAAATAAGCAAGCTATCGGAAGCTCTATTGAACTAGCCTGCAGTAATCAAATACCTCATAGCCTTCAAAATCAAGGACAAAAAAACACGTTTTAGGGTCAGAAAGAAAGAAATCAGAAAGAAATGCATTTGCCAACAACCTTGTACATTTTTTTTCTCTAATTACAGTTTGATATAGATATATTCTCACATTCAGATTAGCACATTTTACTTTTTTTCAGTTAAATACTTTCTCATATTTTCTTCGTTTTTCATTCATATATATCTTGAAAAATTTGGTTTTCAACACACAGGTTATGATTTAAAATAAGCATGCTGGGTATAGCTAAAGCAATACTTGTCCCTTACCGGCACCCGCTAAAATGGTATCAGTGACCTTGACCAAAAAACTCTGAAACTCGACCTTGATGTATATGTAGGTACTCATACTAAAGTTACATACCATCTTTCATCAACATACCTAGAAGCATGGCTGAGAAAAGTGAAGAAAGCCGAGTGGACAGACAGACAGACAGACAGACAGAGAGACGGACAGACGGGAAGGAAACCTATAGTCCCCCGGTTTTACTGATAGGGTACTATTAACTTTAAGTATTATGATTATTTCCATTACATCTAAGCATTCCATTGATGACTTTCAGCATTCAAGCCTTACTACACACGCTTACCGGTGCCAGAATGGTGTGCGTCTGCTGTTGATGCTGCTGGTCTGGGTTAGCCATACTGATCGCCGATTGGCTGACTGTACAGTCAACAGGGGAGATAACTCTCTGTACTGCCATCACACGCTGATGGTCGGAATTCATGACAACATGGGAAACATAACCCTTTAATAAAAAGAAAAATATTTTTGATGCCACTGACACGGCCAAGAATCTCCTACAAAACTTTACCCTTTCAGGGTGAAATTATGTCATAGTGACTTCAAAGGAGAGATCACTAAAGGAACGATTGTATTCTGAAATGATTTTTTTTTAGAAATAACTGCTGCAAAATTTTCCATAAAAAATTTGATAAACACAAGAAAATAAGTCCCAGAGACGGAGGTCATTTTATCAAACCATATCAAGGGAAGGTAACTCACTGGACCAAGTGTACTGCTGTCAACAGATGGCGCTGCCAACATCCCGGATACCTCTGCCTGCATCCCGGAGTATGAAGAAATGGGATCACTGCCTGTGGGAACCTCTCGTGTTTCCCGGTACTCATTCACTGGAGAGATTCGCTCATATGATGACTGGGGCGCCTGGTAGGACTGGGGGTCTGAGGCCGAAATGTATGCATCGGGGAATGGCACCCTGGGAAATATGTCAAATCATTTCAGTGTGGAAATCATTTTTGTAACTTTAAATATCGTATTCGTCCTAATGCGTGCACTGTGCACTTACAAATAAAAGATAATAAAATCATGTTCACACTAATTTCTGTGTGAAATTTCAGTAAAAATTAACTTACTCTTTCATTTACATACCTTAATTATCATAGATTGACTTTAATATTTTTTTTTTTTCATTCGTAGCTTTTTTATTGTAGATTGAGCTATAAAGTTAAAAACAGACACCTTTTGGCCTAAACTGTTATACCCGTAATAACAAAGTGTTAATATTTACAAGGGGCCGCGGTGGCCGAGTTGTTAAGGTGTCCCGCCACTTTAACACTAGCCCTCCACCTCTGGGTTGTGAGAAATTTTGAAACCTACATGGGGCAGTTGCCAGGTACCGACCGTAGGTTGGTGGTTTTTCTCCGGGTACTCCGGCTTTCCTCCACCTCCAAAACTTGGCACGTCCTTAAATGACCCTGGCTGTTAATAGGACGTTAAACAAAAAAAAAAAACAAAAAAAAAAGTTCATATATACCTGCTTTGTGAGTATGGTGCTCCATATTGTAGACGGGAGTAATTTGGAGCAGAGACTCGTGTTGACGTAGCTGATGACGAGGCGTAGGCTGATGATGCTGACGCAGCATAGGACGCTGCTCCAGAGGTAAAGGCCACGCCCACATCCTGTGGGTAACGTGGCCCCTGCGTTGACTCGGGCGGTGTCCAAACATCATTCCTGTTGGAGTGGTTCTCACCATCCATTCTTCTTAAAGGTTAGAGGTCACAGATCAGAAGGCAGGAAAGAGGCTAGCTGACTTTTGACTAGGGCATGGTTAGTCCATCTCAACATGACATTCCCAACAGCACTATCTGGAAAGAGTACATGAGCAACATGGGGTCTTAGTCAAAGGAAGAATATCATACTTTTGTAGAATAGCTGTTTGAACATGTACAGTAGAGATTTTGGATGGTGTTGTATTTAGAGGGAGAACTTAGAGAGGATGGGTTGGTTTGTTTGGACTTCAAGTAGAATATGTATTATCTTTAATAGAATATGTTATTAATTTATTATGATATATTTTGGAATGGTTTTTTTTGTGGTTATTTTTTTAATGAGTTAAAATTGAGGAGAAATCAAGCTTTTAAAACTTAAATTGGTATTGTCTTATTACCTATAAAACTAAACAGAATGAGACTTTCTTTTAAAATTGCTATAAATCTGCAGTATTTGTGTCAATAAATTAATTAAAAGGAATATATATATACATGTATATGAAAACTTATACCAGCTTTCCATTTACCTCGACCTAGTGAACTGATTAGAGCTCAAATTGATCATGCCACTTAGTTTATTATTTTTCTTAATTCTCAATAATTTTAATCAAGAGGCCTACAGTCAAGAGGCCGATGTAAAGTATATAGTGATAACTGTAGTATCTAATCAAACAAAGACCCTGTGAATACCTCAGTAATTAAACATTTAAATTTATTATTAAAACATGTTGAAAACTTTTATTGTGTTGTTGTTTTTTTTCAGTGGACTATTCACTTATAATTAATTGATGTCAACTAACTTCACTAGTCACATGTATATATATGTAGGTGGATCAGAGAGAAGTTAGATATTGTTGTGTACGACGTACAATGTCTACAGATAGCTATAGGTGTACATGTGCATTTTCTATGATGATGGGTGTTCAATATAGGAATTTGGCGTTTTATATCATTTAATAGTTAATTATACAAAATATACTAGGCAAAAATTATCACTCTACATGAAATCAAGAATTTTATTCCATCATACATCCCTGATATAAGAGATATTGAGTGTTTTTTTTAAGCATGGTCCACAGGTGCCTGACTCGTTTATAAAATAATAACATATAAGAGTACAGTTGTAGCGGAACTGGACTGGGTCGATCATCAACGACCAGGTAGCTCAGTGGTAGAGCGTCTGTCTAGAGTTCGGAGGGTCCCGGGTTCGAACCCTGGTCTGGCTGCTACATTCTCTCCTCTCCTGTTACATAATTGGCGAGCTTGCCTAGCCTTGTTTAAAACATTAGGAGTATGCTAATTAGCAAGGGGAAATCTGAATTTGTGGTCTTCGTGGGCGAAGACTTAAAAAAGGACGGAGGAATGTAGTGGAACTGGACTGGTTCGATCATCGGTGACCAGGTAGCTCAGTGATAGAGTGTCCGTGTAGTGTTTGGAGGTCCTGGGTTCGAACCCCGGTCTGGCTGCGACATTTTCTCCTCTCCTGTTACATAGTTATATATGTACTCTTATATGTTATTATTTTATAAAACGAGTCGGGGCACCTCTGCATGGCCTAGTTTTATTGTTGATATAAATATATTTTCTTCATTTTAAAGAACTCCATCTGTCAACATATTGATGAAATCTTACGTTCTCGATATCAAAAAGTAGGACTAGGTTTACCATTTTCTTGAAATACTTTTGTATAGGTCAGCGAGTTATTCACTGATAGGACCTAATATGTCTGATTAATATGGTTTTAATATTAAGATTTAATTAGATTTGACCAGGATGTGAATAATTAAAAGAAAACTTTGAATTTGTGTCCTTGAAAATACCTCAAACGTTCACAACAATAAGGCGAGCTATAGAATTAACCATTATTAGAACCTAATTATAGAGTTCTATTTTGTTTTATTAGATATGTAAACAAACTGTTACATATTTTTCCGAATTGATAGTTATCCAAACGAATGATAACTCTTTTTTTAGTTTCTTTTCATTAATTGGCTGTTTGTAACTCCGAAAGCTTTCCATGAAAACTGGTGACATTCTGCACTCTCGAAAACCCAAAGGAGATTACGAGAGACCCAGGCCAAAATTGGAATGACCCACGACCACCCCCACCACTGGTTTCGTCAGGGCGACCGAACAACGAAGAAGGGGTGGGCGGCCATATTGCGTATTATAAACCACCATTTTGCCCATCATTCGCCGACAGAAATAAATTATGATAATGGTTAATTCTGTCATAGAAAGCACTGTTCTTTTTATTTCAGTGATAATTTGACAAAGTAATAATCTCGGCCGTGATTTAAACCAGGGGCGTAAAAGGAGTTGACCATTTTCACCCTACGATGGAATGTTCAATCGGGTTGTCCCATTCTGCACAAAATAACATTTTGGAATGACCTGGAATATCCCAACGTGTAGGGGACGAGGAAAACGTCACTCCGTCTGACAAGTACGCGGGTAACTTGCATACTGGAAATGTCAAACCTTTCAGAATTACACATAGACTGATATGGCGACAATTTCATGCAATAAAATTAGTTCATTCACGAGTTATTTTATAGTTAAATGATAGAATAAAATGTAACAATTGACCTACCTGTGGTTTCCAACTTCTCGCCATATCTCGTCAAAGTCACGTGCCGGGATTGACTACAGAAATTGTTTAAACATGGCTGCTCCCATGATTGTTGTTTACATTGTGAATGGATAGCTTCATTATCGACAAAGAAGACATGGATTCAGGTACCCACAAACATGGACTTTATAGATGGAAAACCCAAACTGATTCTCGACTCTACTCGAGATCACAGGTAGGTAATTATACTGCAGATGACAAGAATTTGGCCGGTTTTGTGTGTTCTTGACTAGACTACTTCGTACATGTATTTTAGAATCTTAGCATGTGCATGAATTCAACTGACTAGCAAGTTTTAGAGGTCTAGATTCAAAGTTCTCCTTATAATGAATAAGGGGGGGGGGGGGGGGGGAGGAGGAGGTCATTTTTACTGGATTGTTATTATGGGTCCCCCCCCCCCCCCCCCCCCCCCCCCCCCCCCCCTCAAAATAAACAAAACATCAGAATGTGTGCACTAGGAATGGCGGGATTCGGAAAGGCCTATTTATACGTCAAAGACTGTAAATAATTCTCTGATCCCTGCATGTTGACATAGTGACAGGAAATATTGGTTGCAATTCCAAAATGGATTATCGGTCCCAATTGGATAAACTTTCTGAGCATTAAAATCATAATAGGCTGTGTGTTGTTTAATTCATTATCATGCACTGATTACTGTCCCATCACTAATGTGAATCACACCTGGAATAGTGAGAATGGGTTAAGTGGTGTTGTCCATGATCACTCTTCATCAATTTTGTCTGAGAGCTCTTCTAGACTAAGGAAACCCAATGGGCCAAACTGAAGTCCTGTTCCATGTGCTGTTACATATTCTGTCATTTGAGGACGAATATAGTATTTAATTGTTGTATGTTTGTTTATTTTGTATCAGGAAAGAACTAAAATCGTATTGCTTTCTCAGCAATTTTAAACGTTCAATTATTAATATGAAACAGGCAATGCCTGAAAAGAGCGAAGCTAGCTAGTATGCCAATGTACAACGTAAAAATATAGTGATAAACGTTTCGTTGTTTAATTACGAGAATGTGACCTTATATGACAAGACCTTTGCAGGCGTTAACTATCGGTAATTTTTGACATACCGATTCTGCAACCGGGAACTGTCAACACTTTCCGTCCAAATGCAATCGCAACATCTCCCGACAATCTTCGGAAATATGCCAAATGTTCCAAGTTCCGTCCTCGAAACCATAACTCGAGCTATATTTTATTCGCACGCTATAAGAGATACTTTTTATAAAAATAATTAGTCAGCATTTTGAACACACCAGGGCTTTTTTTCACTACTTTGGGAATGGGGCCTATGGCTTTAGGATTGGGAAAAAAATGTGCGGCAACAGATAAATGGGGAAAAATGGACATAATGGTAAAAACAACAAGTAAACACAAATATGGATCTATGCTATATTTATTTAGACTCTAGAGCATTATCTCCCTTTATCAGGCCAGAATAACCAATAAAACGTAGACGGGACGACACCATCTTGATTTTTAAAGACATAATTTTTTTATAGATCATTCTATTGGGATTGGGATTGGGAAAAATATCGAATTTTGCTGTGGGGAATGGGGCCCCCAAAAAAAGCCCTGCACACCAACTGGATTGTACGTTATATAGACTTTTTATGTTAACAGTTTCTGCAGACATCTACACCAGGGTTCCTAACTGCTTCCGTTTCCGGCAGAAATTTTTCTAGCTGTACCATCCCGCAGGACGTTATGCGAAGATGGACTAGAATATTGTACATACGTGCACGTTAACGGTAAAGAGCTTTGCTCTTATAATTAATCTATTTTGATTTTTGATTTTCAGAAAGTGACAACAAACAATGACATACAGGACTGGATTAAGGTAAATATTGTCTTTCAATTTTCTTCTTGGTCACACTTCCTATTCTGAAATCATTCAAAATTTGTTATAAATATAAGAAAGAAAAAAGGGAGATATCAAAGTTACAGATATTGATACTTTAAATATGTACAATAACAATTATTTGTTCAATCAATTCCTCAATAATTCATCAACTCTATTGTATAACTAGAGATTATCCTGAGGTTCATTATCCTCGTTTATCAACTATAACAGAGTTTATCATCATTTATCAGCTATGACAGTTTATCCTCATTTAGACAGTGGAGACAGCCTCAGATCAAGCTGCAAAGAAAGTTTTTGGATCAAATTCGAAATCTTCTGGAAAATCTCGTGGGAAGGTGGCTTCGTTAAAGTCTGTGAGTCAACTCCGGGAACATGACGCTGCTTTAAGTGAAGGTAAGTTAATATATATAGTGTAGGGCAATGATAATTTATCTTTAAGTGAAGGTAAGTTATATATAGTGTAGGGCAATGATAATTTATCTTTAAGTGAAGGTAAGTTAATATATAGTGTAGGGCAATGATAATTTATCTTTAAGTGAAGGTAAGTTAATATATAGTGTAGGGCAATGATAATTTATCTTTAAGTGAAGGTAAGTTAATATATATAGTGTAGGGCAATGATAATTTATCTTTAAGTGAAGGTAAGTTAATATATAGTGTAGGGCAATGATAATTTATCTTTAAGTGAAGGTAAGTTAATATATATAGTGTAGGGCAATGATAATTTATCTTTAAGTGAAGGTAAGTTAATATATATAGTGTAGGGCAATGATAATTTATCTTTAAGTGAAGGTAAGTTAATATATAGTGTAGGGCAATGATAATTTATCTTTAAGTGAAGGTAAGTTAATATATAGTGTAGGGCAATGATAATTTATCTTTAAGTGAAGGTAAGTTAATATATAGTGTAGGGCAATGATAATTTATCTTTAAGTGAAGGTAAGTTAATATATATAGTGTAGGGCAATGATAATTTATCTTTAAGTGAAGGTAAGTTAATATATAGTGTAGGGCAATGATAATTTATCTTATGTATTGTATATTATCTCTGTTTAATTTCGTGAATGAATGTTGTGTGAATGAGTTTATCTTGTTTGATTCCATCAAAAACCAATGTTTTTTAAAGAATATATCGTACCGTTCTCTTGTACAATTAATTATTATTATTATGTCAGGAACTGTGCATCCTTATCCTGGACCTTTACTATCTGACTCCAAATATACCATTAATGATATTTCTATTCTTAATTTGAATGTACGGTCAATACGGAACAAATTAGATTTGATTGAAACTGAATTTTCTGAAATTGATATTCTATGTTTAACAGAATCGCATCTCAATGATGAAATTGAACATAAAGATCTACAAATTAAATCCCACCCAAACATATTTAGATGTGACAGAATAGGTAGACCAGGTGGTGGGGTTATTATCTACACAAAAAATAATATTTTAACCAAGAGAATACCAAACTTAGAATCTAATGAGATTGAAAATATAGTTATAGAAATCAAAACAAACAATAAATCTATACTACTCTGCTGTATTTACAGACCTCCTGACACTTTAGTGGAATATTGGCAGAAATTTGATAATCTATTAGACAACCTTACCAATACAAACACCAATTTAATAATAACCGGCGACATTAACCAAGACATGCTTAACATACTACCAAACTCCTATATCTCTAGAATTCTTACTAAATATCAACTTGATAATGTAAATCAATCACCAACCAGAATTACTAGTACATCTTCAACATGTATTGATATCTTTTATGTTAATAACTTGAATATGATACAGAATACTGAAGTTCTACCACCTTTATGCAGTGATCATTGTCCAATAGTTCTTAATCTATGTTTCAAAGTATTTAAAGAACGGTCCTTTGAAAGAATTATCTATAAATATAATGAAGCAAATTGGGACTTAATGAATGCTTATCTCTCTTCCTTAGATTGGGAAACAATAATTGGAAATGACAATGATGTAGATGTAATTAATGATAAAATATTAAACAATATTAGAACATTAGCTGAAACTTACATTCCTTCAAAAAAGATAAGATTACGCCCAAATGACAAACCTTGGATGAATAGTATAATTAGAAATAGATTAAGAAAGAAAAATAGAGTTCATAAAATAGCTAGAAACACTAACAAGGAAAGCGATTGGCTTAGGTTCAGAAATTCTCGTAATGAAGTTATTGAGTTAATCCGGGAAGCAAAATCTAATTATTTGACAAAGATGCAAAATTCTCTATTAGATAAAAATACTCCTCCTAGAAAATGGTGGCAAATAGCCAAATCAATAAGTGATTTAAATAATAAATCTACCTCAAATCCCCTCACAGTTAATGGTAATACATTATTACATCCTCTTGATAAGGCTGAGGCTCTCAATAATTTTTTTACTTCCATATCTAATGCAGTTGATGAAGATCCTGATGATATTGTTGATGAATTACCTCCCCTTAGTCACTTGGATTTTAATAATATAGAAATCACTGAACAAGATATCATAGACCAAATTAAAATAATCAAGGAGAATAAACCACCAGGACCTGATAATTTGTCACCTAAAATTGTAAAGAATCTTTTACCCTCACTTGTCAAACCTTTAAAAATTCTTTTTCAAAAAACTATAGACCTTGGTAAGATTCCACTTGCATGGAAATCTTCAAATGTAAATGCCTTATATAAAGGTAAAGGAAACACTGATGATCCTAGTAACTATAGACCCATTGCAATTACACCTTGTTTTATTAAAATACTTGAAAAAATTATTTTCAAATATGTGTACAATCATGTAAACAAACATCATATAATTAGTGTTCACCAATCTGGCTTCCAGAAAAATGATTCTACTATTAATCAGTTACTCACAGTATATAATACAATTTCAAAAACTTTAGATGAAGGGAAAGATATAAGACTTGTTTTCTGTGACATTAGCAAAGCCTTTGACAGAGTCTGGCATAAAGGATTATTATATAAATTAAAAAAAATATGGCATAAAAGGTAATCTCTATAACTGGTTTGAAAATTATCTCTCAAATAGAAGACAACGAGTTGTATATGATGGTTATTCATCTAGTTTTAAAAATGTAAATTCTGGAGTCCCTCAAGGATCAATTCTTGGACCTTTTTTGTTTTTACTCTTTATTAATGATCTAACTAATGAAGTATGTACCAATATAAAGCTATTTGCTGATGACACTTCTTTATATGTTATTGTAGATGATGACTTGGTTACTCCATGTATGGAATTAAATGAGGATTTAGAATCTATCAACAACTGGGCTAGCCAATGGAAAATAATCTTCAACCCAAATAAAACTATAGCATTAACCGTAACAAAAAAAAACAGAAATCATCCAACACTTATTTTTGATAATCAGCCTCTGAATGAGAAAGATATACACAAACATCTAGGAGTCACATTCAATTCTAAAGGCACATGGAGCAATCATATTCAAGATATTTATGAAAAAGGTTATAAAAGATTAAACATTTTAAGAATGCTCAAACATAAAATTGATAGGAACTCATTAATTACACTATATTGTTCATATGTTAGACCAATTTTAGAATATTCAGATACTGTTTGGGATAATTGTACTACTGCAGAGTCGAAATTACTTGAATCAATTCAAATTGAAGCAATGAAAATAATAACTGGGTTAAGAAGTGGAACATCTCATCATAAACTTTACATTGAAACTAATTTAGAACCACTTACTGAAAGACGTCGCAAACATAAACTTATCCTAATGTATAAAATATTGAACAAAATGACTCCTGAATATTTATTTGATATTGTTAGACCCTATATTAATAATAATGCTCCACATCATAATCTCAGAAATCATAGATTCTTTAATATTCCTCGATGCAGAACAAACCTGTATGATAACAGCTACTTCATTGATGTCATGAAAATTTGGAACTCCCTTGAAACAGACTTAACTAGTGCTCCTTCACTGAATATTTTTAAATCTAAATTGAATAGAAATAGACCTTTAAACACTGATACTACTCATTTATTTAAACTATGCTCACCTAGAAAATTAAATATCACTCTTTGCCAATTAAGAAACTCTGCTAGCAACTTAAATTATCACAGATTAATAGATCATCTAATTCCAAATTCAGCCTGTTCCTGTGGTTATTACTCTGAGGATCTAGACCATTACTTCTTCTATTGTCCAAATTACAACCATATAAGGCACTTTATATATGACATATTTATACAAGTTGGTTTTATAGATATTAACTTACTAACATGTGGTAACTATGAACTTTCACTTGATCTTAACAAATTTGTTTTAAGTAATGTAGAAAGATTTATAACTAATTCGAGAAGGTTTTATTCTCATTGAATCAATTAATTATATAATATTTCATTAATATGTATGTATATCATTATAATTGTTTAATAAAATACTCATCTTTCTCAATGTCAGGTAGGTTAAGCGCTTTTGCTTTACAAAATTTTGTATAATTATCTATTTTTTATATATATATATATAATGTTTACGTATATAAATAAAAATATTTCCTGAACTTTTGATACTTTTCAACTAGAAATTATTCCATTAAACTATGAAAAACTACTTAAACTATTACAATGATGTGTGTATGAGTGTATGAGTGTATGTTCAAATGTTATAAATAACCCTAATTATATAGCTCTATTGTTCAAGTTGTCTAGAAAAATTATATCAATATTATATTATCAAAATGTCATTTACATATGTATGTGGGAGAAGACTGATATAGGCTAAGCCTGTTGTCAAATCCCTTTGTACTATAAGATCTTGTATAATAAAATTTGTTGAAATTGAAATTGATAATTTATCTTTAAGTGAAGGTAAGTTAATATATATAGTGTAGGGCAATGATAATTTATCTTTAAGTGAAGGTAAGTTAATATATAGTGTAGGGCAATGATAATTTATCTTTAAGTGAAGGTAAGTTATATATAGTGTATAGGGCAATGGTAATTTATCTTTAAGTGAAGGTAAGTTATATATAGTGTAGGGCAATGATAATTTATCTTTAAGTGAAGGTAAGTTAATATATATAGTGTAGGGCAATGATAATTTATCTTTAAGTGAAGGTAAGTTAATATATAGTGTAGGGCAATGATAATTTATCTTTAAGTGAAGGTAAGTTAATATATAGTGTAGGGCAATGATAATTTATCTTTAAGTGAAGGTAAGTTATATATAGTGTAGGGCAATGATAATTTATCTTTAAGTGAAGGTAAGTTAATATATATAGTGTAGGGCAATGATAATTTATCTTTAAGTGAAGGTAAGTTGATATATAGTGTAGGGCAATGATAATTTATCTTTAAGTGAAGGTAAGTTATATATAGTGTAGGGCAATGATAATTTATCTTTAAGTGAAGGTAAGTTAATATATAGTGTAGGGCAATGATAATTTATCTTTAAGTGAAGGTAAGTTAATATATAGTGTAGGGCAATGATAATTTATCTTTAAGTGAAGGTAAGTTATATATAGTGTATAGGGCAATGGTAATTTATCTTTAAGTGAAGGTAAGTTATATATAGTGTAGGGCAATGATAATTTATCTTTAAGTGAAGGTAAGTTAATATATATAGTGTAGGGCAATGATAATTTATCTTTAAGTGAAGGTAAGTTAATATATAGTGTAGGGCAATGATAATTTATCTTTAAGTGAAGGTAAGTTAATATATAGTGTAGGGCAATGATACTTTATCTTTAAGTGAAGGTAAGTTATATATAGTGTAGGGCAATGATAATTTATCTTTAAGTGAAGGTAAGTTAATATATAGTGTAGGGCAATGATAATTTATCTTTAAGTGAAGGTAAGTTAATATATATAGTGTAGGGCAATGATAATTTATCTTTAAGTGAAGGTAAGTTAATATATAGTGTAGGGCAATGATAATTTATCTTTAAGTGAAGGTAAGTTGATATATAGTGTAGGGCAATGATAATTTATCTTTAAGTGAAGGTAAGTTATATATAGTGTAGGGCAATGATAATTTATCTTTAAGTGAAGGTAAGTTAATATATAGTGTAGGGCAATGATAATTTATCTTTAAGTGAAGGTAAGTTAATATATATAGTGTAGGGCAATGATAATTTATCTTTAAGTGAAGGTAAGTTAATATATAGTGTAGGGCAATGATAATTTATCTTTAAGTGAAGGTAAGTTAATATATATAGTGTAGGGCAATGATAATTTATCTTTAAGTGAAGGTAAGTTAATATATATAGTGTAGGGCAATGATAATTTATCTTTAAGTGAAGGTAAGTTAATATATAGTGTAGGGCAATGATAATTTATCTTTAAGTGAAGGTAAGTTAATATATAGTGTAGGGCAATGATAATTTATCTTTAAGTGAAGGTAAGTTAATATATATAGTGTAGGGCAATGATAATTTATCTTTAAGTGAAGGTAAGTTAATATATAGTGTAGGGCAATGATAATTTATCTTTAAGTGAAGGTAAGTTAATATATATAGTGTAGGGCAATGATAATTTATCTTTAAGTGAAGGTAAGTTAATATATAGTGTAGGGCAATGATAATTTATCTTTAAGTGAAGGTAAGTTAATATATAGTGTAGGGCAATGCTAATTTATCTTTAAGTGAAGGTAAGTTAATATATATAGTGTAGGGCAATGATAATTTATCTTTAAGTGAAGGTAAGTTAATATATATAGTGTAGGGCAATGATAATTTATCCTCATATTATGTGGTTAATAGGAAGTGGGACTGGCCTGGGCTGAACGCCGCTGGCCAGATATATAGTTCAAATGGTTAGAACGTGCGTCTAGAGTTGGGAGGTCCTTGGTTCGAGTCCCATTCTAGCTGTGCATTTTTCCTCTCCTATTACATTTGGCACCCAACTAAATACTCGCAAATGGTGGTATAGGCTCATGTGTGTGTCTTCCGGGGTCAAAGACATTGTTGAAGGAGGGAGGAATGTAGCAGAACTGGACTGGGCAGAGTGCCGGTGGCCAGGTAGCTCAAATGGTTACTAAGTTAGAGCTTAAGTCGAGAGTTCGGAGGTCCCAGGTTAGAGTCCCGGTCTGGTCATTGCATTTTTCCTCTCCTACTACATAGTGCTCAACTCATTAAGGTGGTAATTAGGGTCTCGTGTGTATCTTCGGGGTGGAAGTCTCTCATTGAAGACTTTGTTGAAGGAGGGATCGGAGGAATGGTTAGAGCGTCCGTCTAGAGGTCCTGGGTTTGAGTTCCAGTCTGGTCATTTTTCCTGTTACAAATAGTTACATATATAGCTGTGTATAGTTTTGATACTGTTCTAGTCAAACCTGTCAACCCTCCATGTTAAGGAATTTACGGAAACTCCCAATTTCTCACTTTATTTTAGATGTGATGCAGTAAAAAAAAATCATTGCTCTTACTTTTGAATTTGAATATAGTCCTACAGAATATTGACAATTTAATCATGGACATGTCAAAAGTTGGTCAAGTTAATAGAATTTTTATGCACAGGTTATACATTCGTTCATCCCTGAACCAAGAAAGGAACGAAATATGTGTGCTTACAGTTTGCCAGTAATGGGTTTGATTTTTTGAATGTCATGAGTATTTTCAGTAAAAACCTCAGATAAAGAAACCAAAAAAAATAAAGAAAATGGATGGTCGAGTGAAATTTTTACCAGAAATTTGGAAGTATATATATATATGTCGTTGAGAGAAAATTACTCTTTCATTATTTGTGTATGTAGGATAGGGATATTCCACTATTGGTTCACAAAATTTGGTAAAAACTTCGGCAAGCGTCTGGTCTCACCACATTTTGTGACCCTTGGGTGGAATATTTTTATATCCCTGTCCTACATACACACAGATGAAAGAGTCTGATAATAATATTATTAGTTGAAAGATTTAACAGGTAATGGCTTCCATCATCAGGGCTTTTTCTGAGGACTTTTTGGGGCTGATAGTAGGCCCCATTCCCAATTGAAATTATTTCATATTAATGCCGAATTCCCAAAATTTGCAGTTTACTCCTGAAAAAAACTTTCCCAATTCATCAATTTTCTTAATTCCCAAAATGAGACAAAAAGGCCCCTTCCCAAATCAATGAGAAAAAAGCCCTGATCACAATCAGGATGGTGATTTAATCCTTCGTGGTTACCTCCCTTAGCCCAGGATCTTCTGTCTCAGTGGATGGAGGATAAAGTCCACTTACAAGATGATGGTGATGATGACTTGGAGGAAGATGTGTACCAAAGACGAACGGTTCAGTCAGATGTTAAGCGTGAGTGGGACCATCTCCTCCAGAATAACTACGAGGAACAAGGTCTAGTGAAACCTCAACCAACCATTAATGGTCAGTATTCAGCCACTGATAATGGTCAGTATAAATCTATCAAAAGTCAGTATCCATATCTTAATGGTCAGTATTCAACCATAAACAGTCAGTATTCATCCATTAATGGTCAGTATTCATCCGTTGATGGTCAGTATTCATCCGTTGATGGTCAATATTCATCCATAAAAGTTCAATATTCATCCTTTGATGGTCAGTATTCAACTATTCATGGTCAATATTCAATCATTTATGGTCAATATTCATCTATTAATGGTCAATATTCATCCATTAATGGTCAATATTTATCTGTTAATGGTAAATATTCATCCATTAATGGTCAATATTCATCCATTAATGGTCAATATTCAACCATTAATGATCAATATTTAACCATAAATGGTCAACATTCATCCATTAATGGTCAATATTTATCCATTAATGGTCAACATTCATCCATTAATGGTCAATATTCATCCATTAATGGTCAACATTCAACCATTTATGGTCAATATTCATTTGTTATAATGGTCAGTACCACAATTTGAAGACATTCCAGTGTGCATACTTATAATATTGAGACTTTTCATTACTTGAAACTAATGTCATGGTCTTGATGTGCTTGCCTTATGAATATAATGAATATGGTGTGTTGTTAAAAATGTATTCAATTGAGAACTTCTCAATTTCTTATAACTATAAAAATTTAGTAGCAAGTAATAAATACAATTAGTGTAATGGTAATTACCTTCAGAATCAGGATGATCTTTTAATCTTGAATTTGTGACAAGTCATAAAATATTATAAGATACGTTTTATAGATCTTAATATTAGTCATAATATCATTTGATTTGAAGACTCGCTGCTGATTCATTTAACTGGAAAAGTTTAGAGCTTTGGAGAAAAATTTGAAATTTTATAGGTCGGAGCAATACATACATGTATATACGTTTGTGATGATATTACCAGATATGTTTAAATATAATTTCTATTCATAGACACAGACCCATACGCATTTCTAGCAGAGCAAGATGAGGAAAGTGCTGTGGAATCCATTGTACAACATATGCTTAGTAAGAAATTTGTAAACGACAATGTCACCAATGATTTAGGGTTTGAGGATTTAAACAAGCCCGATCCTCGCACCAAGATGGAGCTACGACACAAACAGGTATTACTTAAACCCAAATCATTTCTACATTGTAGGCTAGTACTAGTGGTGGGACGATGATCGAAAATGATGGAGAATTAGTCAAAAAAAAAAAAATCAAAAAACAACAACAAAAAAACTTATCATCAATATATGAAAAGGCAATTAATTGGAAATTTCTGAATGTATTTGTAAATGTTGGCTTCATGTATTTTTGTAATTTTACCAAACCAAGCAGTAGTTGATCCTATATTTCACCAATATATTCACTGGTTGTTTACTAGTGATTAAGGAGATTTGAATATATTAACAACCGTTAAATGCTCTTTTTTGTTCAAACTATTGACAACAAAGGCTAACACATATAATAAATGTACTTGAGATGTACAAACATTTTCTACAAAGTGGCAATTCTGTGCTTAATTTAGAAAACCGATAATAAATGATAATCAATCCATTTCATGGTTATGATTATCGATTCTGAAAGTGAAACCGATTCCTGTCACTAGCTAGTTACAGGTTAATTTGTTAACTCAGAGGTACTTTATCTAAATTAATTTCAGCTTAGAATTTTATCCTGTAATACTTGGTTTGGAGTTGGAGAATTTTTACTGATATTATGGAAAATCTGGTTTGTTTCTCTAGCTGTGAAGTCAGTGTATTCACTATGTAGGGTAGACCGGCACATGTCTCTGTGATATTAAAATTATAAATCAAATTGAGCTTTATAGTTTTAGGATATAGTCGAAGAGTTACAAGCTATTATAATAGCTAGGGGGAGATAATCTAGTATTACAATTATTCAGCTGGGCAATTTACACAAACTTGGGACTGATGGACAATAAATGTAGATTATTGATTTATAAGGAAAACAATACTTCCACCTGGTGTGAGATAGATTGTAGACCAAATTGTATCTTAATAAGAAAAGTGGATAAAACCAATGCTTTGGTCTTCAAAATCAACATTTACACAGATAAGAGATTCAAACACGATTCAAATAAAACGGAAAATTCTACCTTTCCCTTTTTTGTACTGTTAAACACTTCAATGCAATTCTGTGCATTTTTGAGTATTTTAACTACTTTGGGTTTTGGCTCTTACAAGGAAGGAAATATGATTTGCTACAAGACCACAAGGCCATGATAGTACTTGATAGTTGATGAGTTAACTGTCTGGCTGTCTATCATCATATTGATGTAGAAAATATGCTAAAAAGTGAGGCCATATGGAATGGAAAATTCCATCTTTCTCTCTTTTGATGCCCTGATGCAATTCTGAGCATTTTTGTGTGTTAAGTGCATATCATAGGGTATGGGCTATGAAGTTATGAGTTAATCAACATACAGAGGTGATCTATTCTTTTACTAATAATAGTTCATCCTTGAACTGTCACAGGTGAAAGATAATCGAGAAAAACGTGAACAGGAGCTAAACAGAAAGAAAAAAGAACATCAAGCAAAGAAGGACGCACATCACAAAGCCAAGCAAATTGTGCTACAGGTAACAAAGTGTTCTACAGGTAACAAATGGTTTCTACAGGTAACAAATGGTTTCTACAGGTAACATATGGTTCTACAGGTAACGAATTGTGCTACAGGTAACAAATAGTTCTACAGGTAACATATGGTTCTACAGGTAACAAATGGTTCTACAGGTAACAAATGGTTCTACGGCTAACAAATGGTTTTACAGGTAACAAATAGTTCTACAGGTAACATATGGTTCTACAGGTAACATATGGTTCTACAGGTAACAAATGGTTCTACAGGTAACAAATGGTTTTACAGGTAACAAATGGTTCTACAGGTAACATATGGTTTCTACAGCTAACAAATGGTTCTACGGCTAACAGACTATTTGACAGGTAAAAAATCTGATGTGGAGGTTGGCGGTGGTTCTGCCATCTATCTGCCTGACCGCTGCAATTTGTGCATGTATCATGTTGTTGCTATCAGAAGAAAGTTTTTTTCATATATATATTTCCTTACTTTGTTTTCCTAAATATTAAATATACGTAAAACTTGGTGTTATGGTCTCTTTACCCTACTAGATGTTACTTTTCAGGAGGAGAAGAACAAACTGGCCAAAGCTAAGAAGGAAGAAATGGAAATAAGGAAAGAAATGGCTCGGATACGTAAAGACATGAAGGAGGAACGGCGCCAGCTAGATGAACAGAGATCTTGGTAAATACAAAAAATATTTAGATAAATACAAACAAATATTTAGATAAATACAAAAAAATATTTAGATAAATACAAAAAAATATTTAGATATTAAATACAAAAAAATATTTAGATAAATACGAACAAATATTTAGATAAATACAAACAAATATTTAGATAAATACAAAAAAATATTTAGATAAATACAAAAAAATATTTAGATTTTAAATACAGAAAAATATTTAGATAAATACAAACAAATATTTAGATAAATACAAAAAAATATTTAGATAAATACAAAAAAATATTTAGATAAATACAAAAAAAAAATATTAAGATAAATACAAAAAAAAATATTTAGATAAATACAAACAAATACCTAGAAAAATACAAACAAATATCTAGAAAAATACGGGACATTATTTTAACAATACCCAACATGCTTGTTATATTTAATATCTATAGGCAGAGGAAGAACCAGGAGGAAACTTTAAACAAAGCAACAGTGTTAGTTGATGAAGAGGAAGAAAATTTCAGGCTGGAGAGGGAGAAACGAGAACGTACAGAGGAAGAGAGACGGAGGAAAATCATGGTCAGACTTGGACAGATACAGACCAGACAAGAGGCAGCTAACCTAAAGGTACACAGCAGGGACTCAGAAGCTGCTTTAAGACTTGTTGGTTTGTGTTATCTGATGTAAGATCAAGGGAAGCGAATCTTTTTCTGTTGGGTCTCAAACAGAACAAAATATCCTAGATGTGTTTCCTTATGTTGGCTTATTTCCTTGTTTGTTTGGTGAGTGTTTGCTCAATGAACAGACAGGGTCATTTTGAGATGGAGTCTCCTTGTAGTAGTTGATGGCTACCTCACTTAACATAAAAGAGGCCAAATGGATGGTATTATACAAAGCCATTGGGTTAAAATGTCTTGCCCGAGGACATGACAGCTACCACACAAAAGAAGCCATGATCTTAGCTTCCTAAAAACCCCAAAAATGTCTTATGTGGTCAACCACTTACTTAGGACCTTCACCAAAGGTTGCATTGTCAAGTTCTCCAGTAAGCCATGACATTAGGGAAGTTTGATTCAGGCTTGTCACTGTAAAACTCTAGAGCGAGCTGTGAAGTTAGGGAGGTATGATTCAGGCTTGTCACTGTAAAATTCTCTAGAGTGAGCTGCGAAGCTAGGGAAGTTTGATTCGGGCTTGGCAATTTAAAGTTCTCTACAGAGTAAGCCATGGTGTTAGGGAGGTATCATAAGATTCATGCTTCTAACTGTTGACTACAGTTGTAAATAATGACAGACAGTCGGAGAGTATGCAAGTCTGTATTTAATCTACTAGTTTAGAACTGTTACAGTACAGCTAACCGTTACAGTCATAGACTAGAACTGTTACAGTACAGCTAACTGTTACAGTCATAGACTAGAACTGTTACAGTACAGCTAACTGTTACAGTACAGCTAACTGTTACAGTCAGACTAGAACTGTTACAGTACAGCTAACTGTTACAGTCATAGACTAGAACTGTTACAGTACAGCTAACTGTTACAGTACAGCTAACCGTTACAGTCATAGACTAGAACTGTTACAGTACAGCTAACTGTTACAGTCATAGACTAGAACTGTTACAGTACAGCTAACTGTTACAGTACAGCTAACCGTTACAGTCATAGACTAGAACTGTTACAGTACAGCTAACTGTTACAGTACAGCTAACTGTTACAGTCATAGACTAGAACTGTTACAGTACAGCTAACTGTTACAGTCATAGACTAGAACTGTTACAGTACAGCTAACTGTTACAGTACAGCTAACCGTTACAGTCATAGACTAGAACTGTTACAGTCATAGACTAGAACTGTTACAGTACAGCTAACTGTTACAGTACAGCTAACCGTTACAGTCATAGACTAGAACTGTTACAGTACAGCTAACCGTTACAGACATAGACTAGAACTGTTACAGTACAGCTAACTGTTACAGACATAGACTAGAACTGTTACAGTACAGCTAACCGTTACAGTTATAGACTAGAACTGTTACAGTACAGCTAACTGTTACAGTCATAGACTAGAACTGTTACAGTACAGCTAACCGTTACAGTTATAGACTAGAACTGTTACAGTACAGCTAACTGTTACAGTCATAGACCAGAACTGTTACAGTACAGCTAACTGTTACAGTCATAGACCAGAACTGTTACAGTACAGCTAACTGTTACAGTCGTCATAGACCAGAACTGTTACAGTACAGCTAACTGTTACAGTCATAGACTAGAACTGTTACAGTACAGCTAACTGTTACAGACATAGACTAGAACTGTTACAGTACAGCTAACCGTTACAGTACAGCTAACCGTTACAGTCATAGACTAGAACTGTTACAGTACAGCTAACTGTTACAGTCATAGACTAGAACTGTTACAGTACAGCTAACTGTTACAGTCATAGACTAGAACTGTTACAGTACAGCTAACTGTTACAGACATAGACTAGAACTGTTACAGTACAGCTAACCGTTACAGTCATAGACTAGAACTGTTACAGTACAGCTAACCGTTACAGTCATAGACTAGAACTGTTACAGTACAGCTAACTGTTACAGTCATAGACTAGAACTGTTACAGTACAGCTAACTGTTACAGTACAGCTTACCGTTACAGTACAGCTAACTGTTACAGTCATAGACCAGAACTGTTACAGTACAGCTAACTGTTACAGTCATAGACCAGAACTGTTACAGTACAGCTAACCGTTACAGTTATAGACTAGAACTGTTACAGTACAGCTAACTGTTACAGTACAGCTAACTGTTACAGTACAGCTAACTGTTACAGTCATAGACCAGAACTGTTACAGTACAGCTAACTGTTACAGTCATAGACCAGAACTGTTACAGTACAGCTAACCGTTACAGTTATAGACTAGAACTGTTACAGTACAGCTAACTGTTACAGTCATAGACTAGAACTGTTACAGTACAGCTAACTGTTACAGACATAGACTAGAACTGTTACAGTACAGCTAACTGTTACAGTCATAGACTAGAACTGTTACAGTACAGCTAACCGTTACAGTCATAGACTAGAACTGTTACAGTACAGCTAACTGTTACAGTCATAGACCAGAACTGTTACAGTACAGCTAACCGTTACAGTCATAGACTAGAACTGTTACAGTCATAGACAGAACTGTTACAGTACAGCTAACTGTTACAGTCATAGACAGAACTGTTACAGTACAGCTAACTGTTACAGTCATAGACTAGAACTGTTACAGTACAGCTAACTGTTACAGTCATAGACCAGAACTGTTACAGTACAGCTAACTGTTACAGTCATAGACTAGAACTGTTACAGTACAGCTAACTGTTACAGTCATAGACTAGAACTGTTACAGTACAGCTAACTGTTACAGTCATAGACCAGAACTGTTACAGTACAGCTAACTGTTACAGTCGTCATAGACTAGAACTGTTACAGTACAGCTAACCGTTACAGTCATAGACTAGAACTGTTACAGTACAGCTAACTGTTACAGTCATAGACCAGAACTGTTACAGTACAGCTAACTGTTACAGTCGTCATAGACTAGAACTGTTACAGTACAGCTAACTGTTACAGTCATAGACTAGAACTGTTACAGTACAGCTAACTGTTACAGTCGTCATAGACTAGAACTGTTACAGTACAGCTAACTGTTACAGTACAGCTAACCGTTACAGTCATAGACTAGAACTGTTACAGTACAGCTAACTGTTACAGTACAGCTAACCGTTACAGTACAGCTAACTGTTACAGTCATAGACTAGAACTGTTACAGTACAGCTAACTGTTACAGTCATAGACTAGAACTGTTACAGTACAGCTAACTGTTACAGTACAGCTAACTGTTACAGTCATAGACTAGAACTGTTACAGTACAGCTAACTGTTACAGTCATAGACTAGAACTGTTACAGTACAGCTAACTGTTACAGTACAGCTAACTGTTACAGTCATAGACTAGAACTGTTACAGTACAGCTAACTGTTACAGTCATAGACTAGAACTGTTACAGTACAGCTAACTGTTACAGTACAGCTAACCGTTACAGTACAGCTAACTGTTACAGTACAGCTAACTATTACAGTCATAGACTAGAACTGTTACAGTACAGCTAACCGTTACAGTACAGCTAACTGTTACAGTACAGCTAACTATTACAGTCATAGACTAGAACTGTTACAGTACAGCTAACCGTTACAGTCATAGACTAGAACTGTTACAGTACAGCTAACTGTTACAGTACAGCTAACCGTTACAGTCATAGACTAGAACTGTTACAGTACAGCTAACCGTTACAGTACAGCTAACCGTTACAGTCATAGACTAGAACTGTTACAGTACAGCTAACTGTTACAGTACAGCTAACCGTTACAGTCATAGACTAGAACTGTTACAGTACAGCTAACTGTTACAGTACAGCTAACCGTTACAGTCATAGACTAGAACTGTTACAGTACAGCTAACCGTTACAGTCATAGACTAGAACTGTTACAGTACAGCTAACTGTTACAGTCATAGACCAGAACTGTTACAGTACAGCTAACTGTTACAGTACAGCTAACTGTTACAGTCATAGACAGAACTGTTACAGTACAGCTAACTGTTACAGTCATAGACTAGAACTGTTACAGTACAGCTAACCGTTACAGTCATAGACCAGAACTGTTACAGTACAGCTAACTGTTACAGTCATAGACTAGAACTGTTACAATACAGCTAACTGTTACAGTCATAGACTAGAACTGTTACAGTACAGCTAACTGTTACAGTTATAGACTAGAACTTTTACAGTACAGCTCACTGTTACAGTACAGCTAACTGTTACAGTTATAGACTAGAACTGTTACAGTACAGCTAACTGTTACAGTTATAGACTAGAACTGTTACAGTACAGCTAACTGTTACAGTCATAGACTAGAACTGTTACAGTACAGCTAACCGTTACAGTCATAGACTAGAACTGTTACAGTACAGCTAACTGTTACAGTCATAGACTAGAACTGTTACAGTACAGCTAACTGTTACAGACATAGACTAGAACTGTTACAGTACAGCTAACTGTTACAGTCGTCATAGACTAGAACTGTTACAGTACAGCTAACCGTTACAGTCATAGACTAGAACTGTTACAGTACAGCTAACCGTTACAGTCATAGACTAGAACTGTTACAGTACAGCTAACTGTTACAGTCATAGACTAGAACTGTTACAGTACAGCTAACTGTTACAGTACAGCTAACCGTTACAGTACAGCTAACTGTTACAGTACAGCTAACCGTTACAGTACAGCTAACTGTTACAGTACAGCTAACCGTTACAGTACAGCTAACTGTTACAGTCATAGACCAGAACTGTTACAGTACAGCTAACCGTTACAGTCATAGACTAGAACTGTTACAGTACAGCTAACTGTTACAGTCATAGACCAGAACTGTTACAGTACAGCTAACTGTTACAGTACAGCTAACTGTTACAGTCATAGACAGAACTGTTACAGTACAGCTAACTGTTACAGTCATAGACTAGAACTGTTACAGTACAGCTAACTGTTACAGTTATACGTTTTCGTTACAGAGTCTTCAGCGGCATTTTTCTTCCTGGTACAACATCGTACTTCAGCGGCGTCTACAAATTGGGAGAGCTAAGGCTATCCATGACTGGAAACTGCTCCTACAGGCCTGGAATGCGTGGAAGGCATTTATACGGACACACCGAATCGACAGAGAGACAAAACAACACGAGATATCGATCATACAGACACACAGGTAATACTTACTTACTAGATACTGTGTGTTCAGTGTATAGTTAGTGGAGGTATATATATAGTAGATATGGGGGGGAGGGGGTTTGTTTTTGCTTAACGTCCTATTAACAGCCATGGTCATTTAAGGACATGCCAGGTTTTGAAGGTGGAGGAAAGCCGAAGTACCCAGAGAAAAACTACCGGCCTACGGTCAGTAAATGTACCTGGCAACTGCCCCACGTAGGTTTCGAACTCGGAGGTGGAAGGCTAGTGTTAAAGTGTCGGGACACCTTAACCACTCTGCCACCACGGCCCCTGATATGGGGGAGTGGGGAGGGGTCCTCTTCTTGATTGGTAAATAGATATAATTAATGTTAAAAACAATGAATTGTTTGATGTGCCAAATATTGCCTGTCGTAATTGTACTGTGATGAATATAACGCCAATGTGGTGCAGCAGTATTAGCTGTGGATATTTGTGGCTAGGCAATTGGGTGCTGTAGATCGTGAGTGGAAAACGGAAGATTTTGAAATATGAGAAATGTGAAAAATGGAAGATTTTGAAATATTCTGACTTCCTTACAACTGATAAAGAATTGTAACAGTAAGAATGATTATAATTATTTCATATTAAATGTATATTCTGTAGAATTTTCTGTTTTCTATAGAAAAACACACACTGCTGAGACACATTACAGGCTATGGTTACTAAGGAAATATTTTGTTGCCTGGCAACTATGGATTAAAATGGAACAGGAACGGAAAGAAATGGAACAAGCTCAAGAGAAAACACGCAACAAAATGGCTGCTTTACTGGAAGCAGCTGCCAAGGGGAAACTTACAGAGGGAAATGACACTGATCGGTCAGAACAAAACAGGGTTGTCAAGGCAACGAATGTTGAAGTAGTGAGTAAAACAGAATTAGGACTGATATTTGGTATTAAATAGTTTTTATCAAACACACACTTTGGCGGCACAGAAGCGGTACCACTATGTGGACTGTTTTTGGACAAATATATAATTGTCACGAAACTGCCACATACAAGCAATTTTATCAATTGTTGTTACAGGCATGCACAATCTAATGATATATTTTGAGTAATTTGGGAGTTACTGACTGTAAAATGATTCTGTAACAACATTTTGTTTATTTAAGGATGCCTTGTTTGAGAACAATCAGCGACGACCTTTGACCTCAAGAAGTGATGTCTCAACAATAGTGGAGTCCAATTCTGCAAGAAAACCACTGGAGCGGAACAGAATTCCTACTGAAGCATGGCAGATTACCAAGCGACATCTTCAGCTGACCACAGATGAGATCGCTGGACTCGGAGGCGGAGATACACAAGGAAAACATCACTCTGACCAGAAAATCCGGAATCGGTTCGGAACACAGCCGTGGATGAACAGGAAGTATATGCCAAATAGCTTTGAGAATCGTCACAACGCACAGCAACGCATTCTGGAGGAACAACAACGACAACTCAAGGAGCAACAGCAACTCATCCAGGAACTACAGTTTAACCAGAAACAACAGATGTTAGAACAACAGGGGAGTACTCAACGACAACTGGCGGATAGGATAACGTCTGTAAAGTCACCACCAGGTCCCAACGACAGTCAAACGACAGCAAAGACACAGCCAAGTAAACAACGTAATGATGGATTAAACAACGGCGACAGCAGCGACAGAAATCGGGACAACAGAGCTGGAACTATCGACAGGTATTAATTAATATGTTAAATACCATTTATAGGGAATCTCTTTTTGTGTTGTATTCTTGGACAAGATACTTTTTTTCCGTTGTGTTCCAGTCAATTCAGCTGTAAATGAGTATGTGATAGGGCAGTGCAAGAAATGTTGTGTGTAACTTGAAATGACAGTAGGTCTGGCTGTTTGCTCCCCAGGGTAAAAAACTTTGGCTGGTAAAAGTGCAATAACTACGGATAGTAATTTGTGAACCACTTTGAGCTGACTGTGTTGCTGTGATATATAGTGGTATATCAAACTTCAAATTATTAATTATAATCATGATGCATATGATTAACATGTAATTAAATCTTGATTCTCTGGTTTCTCTATTTCCTTTTTCCCTTCAGAAATACTTTTGAGCCTATAACAGAAAGATCTGAAGTCACAGAACAATCTGATGTCACACCAAGGTCAGAGGTCACAGCAAGATCAAATCAGGTCACGGCAAGGTCAGAGGTCACATCAGCTGGTAGTACTGCCACCAATAAACACAACTCTAAGTACTTGACAGTTTTAAAAAGTGAGTGAATTGGAGTTTTTCCTGTTTTTTTCCTGTTTTATGCATATTATGCCATGTTCCCAACTGTTTCTGTCGATTTATAATTATATAATTATTATTGTGTACATGTTTAAAATGTTTACTGTTACTGTTTAATACTGATATTTACTGTATATTATACAACACTATGATTTAGGTTGTCTTTGAAGCAGTACAGAACTATATTTTGAAAACTAACAGATTTTCAACTATTGAATAATATGTCTTTAATCAGTACAAGTTAAAACAAAACCCTAAAATATCCCTCTTTACTCCTTTCCTTCCTCTCTTCCTTGACTAATTAGAAATCTACTTGACCAGTGTTTTCTTTTGTTCATTTGTCATCGATTGAAGCCACAAGCGACGATGAACTCATAAAATCAGTCTTCACAATGACAGAGACCTATTTATGTGCATACTTTTAAAACATCATTGGATTTTAAAAGTTACTTAGTATTTATAGCTTTTGTTTAAAATCAAATATACTAAACCTAGTACGCTGTCTTAGCCAATATTCTCGATTTAACTCCACGTGATATCGCAAATTAACTAGGCCTAAATAAGATATAGATTTTATTTCACATGCATCGATTGGAATAAAACAATTACCTATTTTATAAACTTAGTGTAAATATATAACACGTGTTGCCTGTAATTGAATAGGATATAATACACTTGGAAAGTATGCGGGTATGTTTTGAATCCGACTACAAGAAGCCTATGTACGATAACTTGTAAATCCTGCAATTGAGCTTTAAATTTTCGCCGTCATCTTAAATTCGCCCTATCATCAAAGGGCGAAAATGGCGAAAATTAAACGGGGGCGAAAATTACCAGGTATACAGTATTGAATAATATGTCATTAATCAGTACAAGGTAAAACAAAACCCCAAAATACCCCTCTTTACTCCTTTCCTTCCTCTCTTCCACCTTAATTTTATCTCCTCCATTATATTTAATTTTTCTCTGTCATCCTGTTTAAACTGTCCCAATTGTGTAGTTTTCACTGTTAAATGCATTGTCGACTTAATTATGCTGTCCATTTTTCAATTTCTTATTTATTTATAGGTGATAGATTTATAAGTGTATTTGACACTTGTTTCTATTTTCCTTTAGTTTTGTATTGTATGCAATGTAATGTACCTAGATATTTGAATAAAAGAAAGTTTAAACTAACACTATGATTTAATACATTATATCAATTAATTATCTTATAACCTGACTTATTCTAGTTAACAGGAAGTATCTATCCTAGGTAAATTTGTAATTGAAGTTGTCATGTTAAATTATCAGAAATTCTTGATACAAATAGATATGGAATCACGAGCTGCAGAACGAGCACATCTCAAAGCAGAAAGAGAAGAAAAAAGACGACAAGCTGAAGAGGAAAATCTGGTAGGATTTTGACAACACTGGTGTTAATAATGTTTATAATTTGTTAAAATGGTGTTTTGAAGTTTGACATGTAAATAAATGTAACCTGTACAAAAGACATTTTTTAATACCCCTATCACATTGTAACAAAAAAATCAACTTTAAGACTTTTTTGCTGGTAAGTTGGGACAGAAGTGCCGAAAGTATCAGTTATTCAAATAGATAGTGCATTTTTACTGTATTTTTTTGTAAATTATCACTAATGTAAATAGTTCCACATTGCTAAGCCACATTGACATATCTTTGACATATCCATTATGATATCACAATAGTTTCTTGGTGATTTTTGACAGAAACGCCTCAAAGCTGAGGAAGAATTGTTATTACAACGGGATGCAGAGGAGAAGAGGGCACGTGTTGCTGCACATCGGGAGAAAAAACGACTAGAAAAAGAGGTAAGAGAGAAATAAGGTATCTAGATAACTAGATTCCCTGGAGGTCAGAGGTCCGGAGAAGGAACTAGATTCCCTGGAGGTCAGAGGTCAGGGGAAAGAACTAGACTCCCTGGAGGTCAGAAGTCAGGGGAAGGAACTAGACTCCCTGGAGGTCAGAGGTCAGGGGAAGGAACTTGATTCCCTGGAGGTCAGAGGTCAAGGGAAAGAACTAGACTCCCTGGAGGTCAGAGGTCAAGGGAAAGAACTAGAATCCCTGGAGGTCAGAGGTCAAGGGAAAGAACTAGATTCCCTGGAGGTCAGAAGTCAGGGGAAGGAACTAGACTCCCTGAAGGTCAGAGGTCAGGGGAAGGAACTAGATTCCCTGGAGGTCAGAGGTCAGGGGAAGGAACTAGACTCCCTGGAGGTCAGGGGGAAGAACTAGAATCCCTGGAGGTCAGAGGTCAAGGGAAAGAACTAGATTCCCTGGAGGTCAGAGGTCAGGGGAAAGAACTAGACTCTCTGAAGGTCAGAGTTCAGGGGAAGGAACTAGACTCCCTGGAGGTCAGAGGTCAGGGGAAGGAACTAGACTCCCTGGAGGTCAGAGGTCAGGGAAAGGAACTAGACTCCCTGGAGGTCAGGGGAAGGAACTAGACTCCCTGGAGGTCAGGGGGAAGAACTAGAATCCCTGGAGGTCAGAGGTCAAGGGAAAGAACTAGATTCCCTGGAGGTCAGAGGTCAGGGGAAAGAACTAGACTCCCTGGAGGTCATAGGTCAGGGGGAAGAACTAGACTTTCTGGAGGTCAGAGGTCAAGGGAAGGAACTAGACTCCCTTGAGGTCAGAGGGAAGAACTAGACTCCCTGGAGGTCAGCGGTTGTAGAAGACTTAGATAGGCTTTACCTGATGTCTAATCCTATTGACTTTCCATCCATGTTGAAATTGAAATTGAGGTCAGAGGTTAGGTGAGAGATCTAAGAGTCCAGGAGAGACAGCTAGATTCCCTAGAGGTCAGATGTCAGGTGAGATCTAGATTCCCTGGAGGTCATAGGTCAGATGAGACATATAGTAAGATATTTAGAGAACTAGACTCCCTGGAGCTCAGAGGTCAGATGTGTAGGGACTAGGTTTTCAGGAGTTCAGAATTCAGTGTAAAGAACTAGACCCTGGAGGTAAAGTGTTAAGAAAACTTGATTCCCTGGAGGTCAGAGGTCAGATGTGTAGGGACTAGGTTTTCAGGAGTTCAGAATTCAGTGTAAAGAAGTAGACCCTGGAGGTAAAGTGTCTAGAAAACTAGAATCCCTGGAGGTCAGAGGTCATATGTCTAGAAATCTAGATTCCCATGAGTTGAGAGGTCAAGTGTCTAGAGAAAAATGAGGGAAGATTGAAAGTCTCATGTGTGGAGAAATATGTTCCCTGGCGGTAACAGTTGAGATCCTAGGAACTTCCTACATCTTTTGTATAATCAGTTTAAATACCCAGTTTAAATTCCTTCATGCCAAATATTTTACTGTGCAAGAAGAAATGAATATGTTCGTTCTAACAATCAAGATTTGTCTCACTCATGGACACTTAAGTTTCTGGGTATCATTTCACAAAGCTTCGTAACTTACGAACGTTCGTAAATATTTACGAAAAAGTTACGCAAAACTTACGAATTTCTTAAGTGCGTTTCACAAAGGTGTTCGTAACTTTTTTCGTATCATACGTCAAAATCGTACGTTCTCCCGGTAAAATATACCGCTCTCTAACTTGGAGGTAAAAGAGGACGACACTTTTGAGGTGAAAATTGTACGCCGGTCCTATGCCCGAGTCACGTACACAGACTAGGAACTTTATTTTGTTCCATCAAAACAACCGTATTATTGATTGAAGATCTTTTTTTATAAAATTCCAATTCAATATTGTTTATCATGCAGTAAAAAAACAGTAACAACGCAATTTTCAGAGATTTTGCTCAATGTCCATCAATACACCTAATGTTCTTAAAATAGACTAAGTATTGAGACAGTCTATGAATATACGTACAATTAGTTTGATGACAATGATTATTTTGCCGGCATCCCTCCTCGACATTCAAAACCCGGTTTCACCTCGAAACAATCGCTCACAAGGCATAATCGTTCTCTTATGCTAATTTGTGATTGAGTACGACATCTTTTTCTGTTCAAAAGGGCATGGCTGCGCATGATTTTAAGTGGTTTTCGTAAGTTACGACAGGGTTGATATGGCGTAAAGTTACGCAAGGTTTTTGCGTAACTTGCGAACGTTCGTAAGTTACGAAGTTTTTGTGAAACACTTAGTAATTCGTAAATGTGACTTACGCAAATTTCGTAAGTTACGAAACTTTGTGAAACGATACCCTGGTCATCAAATGATGAGATGCAGTCATTATAAACATATTTATCTACAGTTGATGGACATCAAGAAATGGAAACATTCATGCTGACATCATTATCTTTAGACACAATCCTTTTTTATATAAGGATACAAATTAAATTATTAATCTAAATCAAATCCCTGTTCAGAGGAAACTTTAGAAAGAAAATTTACATCCATGCTGTGCCACTGTTGGTGGTATAATTGTCAGGAAAATAAAACTCAATAAGGTTTTATTTTTTACAGTGTACTATGTTTGGGATTTCAATATTTTAAAGAAAGAATGAGTGAGCTAACCAGCCTCATGGGCCTCTTGTTTTGTTTTACAGAAAGAAATCCAGAAACAACAAAAAGAGCAACATATGAAAGAACTCGCAAAAAAAGCAGACGCCCATTACTTACGTGCTACGGTTAAGTTCCGCTGTTTAGGACCGTTTCAGAAGCTTATAGAGATGGCACGGAGAAATGAGGTCAAGGCTGTTCGCCATTACAACAATAACTTAAAAAGGTGAAGGTCACAAGCTAATCACAAGTTAGTCATCAAATTAAAGATATATATTCCAAGCAGTGTGATTACCGGGTTACTAAATTGTTATCTGTTATTTAGGTAGCAATTTGCCACATGTGATGATTTTATTATATTAACATCATAACATATACAGTAAACCCCCGTTATAATGCCACCTTTTGTTCTGGGAGATTTTGGCGTTATATCGAGTTTGGCGAAATAACGAATTTGATCCAATAATGAGATAGCCCGACATGTTTTAAGAAGGCAGTGTTGGATCAACATGTACCTTTTATATTGTAGAAATGATGTTAAAAATTCGCAAAATATATACAAAATATGTTTTTATTATCATATAATTTGACATTTTAAATATAAACTGGTGCTTCCTTTCTGTCTATGCAGTCGACAAGGTGTGTCAATTGTTGTTTCCGATAATGTTTTTTAAAACTCTGGATTATACCGGAGTCCAGGGGCTGTAAATGGCTGGTAGTCGTTGGGGGTAAAAAGTGGATTTTCACATTAGAATGTTTGGGAATAATGTGGCTTGGGGCATTATCCATTATCAACAGCACATTTCTACGTTGACGCTTCATAGATTTGTTGAAATTCACCAACCAATCGTGAAAGAGGGCCGATGTCATCCAGGCTTTTTTGTTGGATGTGTAGTTTACATACAAGTTCACATTAAAATTTTTAAAACACCGCGGGTTGTTCGATTTCCCGATCACCATCGGTTTTATTTTTTCACTTCCATCAGAGTTACAACATAGTGCCACAGTAATACGATCTTTTATTTTTTTAATGCCTTTCGTACAATCAGATGTCGTTAGAGATCTGTCTGGAAGTAATCGGTAAAATAGACCCGTTTCGTCAATATTAAACACATCCTTGTTGGGATACCGGCACTTTCTCCTGAAATAACCTGAGATGAAATTTTATGTCGTGTTTTGAACCGGTTAGCCACCCTTTAGAATAATGGAAATTTTGAATTCCAAGTTCATCTACAAATTTCTGTGCTTTTGTTTTTAAAATATCGTCCGATATTGGAATGTTTTGTGCTCGGGCGTTAGTAAACCACACATACAGTGCCGATTCCAAATCAACATGATGAGCAGAACGATGACGCTTACGAGCTGGCGATCCTAAATCACTTTCATAATTCAATATTTTGGCTTTATCATTCAAAATATCACCGACAATTCGTCGTTTCACGGTAATATCCCATATGGTGGAAAAATGATTGGAAATACTTTGTTTCGTAGCCGTTGGATGAGACTCGGCATATTTGATTATTTGAGATTTTTTGTCAATATCCAACGCAGTACGTTTTCTCTTGAGAGAAGCCATGGTAAAAATGAGTTATGAAATGCATGGACAATAGACTGACCACAGTGATTACATTTAAAGGTAAATGAGTGTGCAGGGTGTGAACAACGTCTCACTCGATAACACATGATTTTAACTGCTGATCGGCTGTAAACACAATTCTATTTTTAGCCGAGTGAAATTACCTGGCGGACCTATCTGGGGTGCGGTAAGGGGAAATTGAACATTTGTTTTGAAAAATGTGTGGCGGATGGCGATAAGCACGTTTGGCGCTAAAACGGGTGTATTAACGTGGAGAGAAATCTGTTTTTTCTAAATGTGTGGCGATAAGTGAGTTTGGCGCTATAACGGGTGTATTAATGTGGAGAGAAATCGGTTTTTTCTAAATGTGTGGCGATAAGTGAGTTTGGCGCTATAACGGGTGGCATTATAAAGGAGTTATACTGTATTATGTAGATTAAATGGTTACATGAATATTGTGTTTCTTATAGCAATGTTGTTGGGTGTGTTTCAGACAAGCTTTGCAGAACTGGCATTCCAATGTTAAGGACATTGTTTGTCAGAAGGAAGCAACCGCAGACCAGATGTATAAATACTTCCTCGTCCGTCACTTCTTCTCTAATTGGAGAAACGTAAGATACATGATATACCAATATCATCTTTAGCTCGTAAGGAGCTATAATTATATAACTATGTAACTCTGTTGTTGGCGGTGTCAGCATCCGTACACAGCTAGGTTGACGTTTTTATAAAACAATGTAATGTCAATACTGATAAGGATACAGTTTAGGTATTTGACCTGTGTGGAACTATATTTATTGACCTGCTGACCTTGACTGTGACTTTTGAGCTTAAAAAAAAAATTGGGTCACAGTATATATCGTACGAGATATGGCTTTCATATTTGACATGCATGTTCTGAATTGTCTCAAGACATTTCTCTTGGTACTAGTTCATCTGCAGACCGGCTGACCTTTACTGTGACCTTTGACCTACTTTTAAAATATGAACCTAAATTTCAACCCAATTAGCAAGCTATGTTGTCTCTGATATCTTGTTTCCTGGGAGTTAATGTTTAAGGTCCAACAGTTAATAAAATGAAATTTAATCAATGAAATTACTCCTAGGCTACTTAATCAATCCAGATAAAATGCACCTGCCTTATAATATAAGCACACCCCATATTGTTTTTTCTTGGGAAGAGGATAGGTGGACTTAAGTCTGTGAAAGTTGTTTGCTGATCCGATATGTACAGATATATGTTGCCTTGTCCAAACACTCAAAGCACCTTTTATTTTTTGGCAGTTTAAACATCACACAACTATTATGGAGGGGCGTGCTCGGCGGATTTACGAACGTAACACGAAATGTAAGGTGTTCCTTGTCTGGCACGAGTACTCAAAGACGGAGAAGGAAAAGGCTGTGGTTTATAACCAACTGGCTAGTGACCACTACACAAGGTAATAGATATACATCATGTATAGGGAGTGACATTGTAATTAACATATGTTATTTTAACAATAAATTATCTTATTTATAACAAATAACATTTTTGGCCATATTTATCTATTTCAGAGGGAAATAAATTTTAAGGTTTCCGTGGTAACTTTTCTAATCAATTTGATCTGCGTTGTAAATAAAAACCTACACTAGCTGTCTTGTGTAAATATATAACCAAATTTGATCGCACTCTTAGACATTTAAGAATAAATGTATTAATCATATGGAAAAATAGCTTTCTTGGCAAAATTTGTTTATCTTATTTATAGGGAAATTAATCTTGACAGTTTTCACTGTTTTCTGATAAATTTGAGCTTTGTTGTAAAATATGGTTCACTTGAATATAAATATAATGCCTATTTATCCAACTCTTTGAGCATCAATTAATCTTAAATAAATAAACGTCTTCAGAAGACTTACGTTATATGAAGGTATACCCACAATGTTTCCGACAAAATCATATCTAATCCAATCCAAACAAAGTATTCAGACATATTTTTTTGACATCAATACTAACAGAATTAACAATGCTATTAAAACTGTATTAATACAGTCCGTTTTACCGTGTAATTACTCTGTAAATTGATATTTGTAAAGACAAGTTATGATTTAAAACTGTATTAATACAGTCCGTTTTACCGTGTAATTACTCTGTAAATTGATATTTGTAAAGACAAGTTGTGATATAAAAGTGATTTACTGTGTAATTACTCTGTTAATTGATATTGGTAAATACAAGTTGTGATATAAAAATGTATTTATTAAATACATTCCGTTTTACCATGTAATTACTCTGTAAATTATTATTGTTTAAGACAAGTTGTGATATAAAACTGTATTAATACAGTCCGTTTTACTGTGTAATTACTCTGTAAATTGATATTGGGAAAGACAAGTTGTGATTTTAAACTGTATTATACAGTCCGTTTTACTGTGTATAATTACTCTGTAAATTGATATTGGTAAAGACAAGTTGTGATTTTAAACTGTATTAATACTGTCCGTTTTACTGTGTATAATTACTCTGTAAAATGATATTGGTAAAGACAAGTTGTGATTTAAAAGTGATTTATTTGGATTTTGTTTATCAGGTCACTGTTGAAGAAGACATTCCAAACAATTAAGGATTATCCTTTAACACGCAAGAAAGAGATGGAACGCGAGAAAAGGCGGGCCGGGATGAGGGTGAGGGTGGCGGCATTGATTCCCGATTACGAGGCCGCAGAATTTAGGAAAAGTTCAACAGATTTCTCCTGACTTCAAACAAAATATGCAACAGACTCGGATTCCTTTTTTGAAAAGTTCAACACTGAAATCATTTATTTATACGGAAAACATTACGCGTCACAAAGGCTGTGGTTGAAACAAAATCAGCTGATTTCTCTCGGTGGTGACCCAGAAGTTTACTGGACTGTAGTGTTATAGAGTAGACAATGGACATTAAGTTCACTTATCCGCTAATGCCAGTTGGAGACTGTAGGTTGTAGAACATGATGAGCGACCATTTGTGCTTTTTGTCCTCTTATCTATTAGACATTTTACACAGATCAGTTTTATAAATAATTTATCAAAGCATTTCCTGTGTTCTGTTATATTTGCTTTTTTATAAACCAAACGAGTCTGAGTAGATTTTTACACTACAGGTGTGACAAATTCCTCTCAGAAGCAGAATTTTCACCAAAATTATAGTACTTTGTAAGAAAAACATTCTAATTGTAATTGATACTCTCAGAATTAATTTTAGAAAATTTCAGAATTTTGAGAGTGTAAAAGCTGAGTATTCCAAGTGTTCTGATTGGATGCTGTAGGAAGTTTTATTTTAGTTTGGTTTAAATTAAAGAAACAGTTTCTAGTGAAAAATTTCATTTTCATTTTTCTCACTTTATCAGATTATTTTCTTTGATCACATTCTGAACACCCGATCAATACTGAAAATAGTCCAGCTCTCTGATGAAAATATAGATTTCTAAATACAGCCTTGGACTCAGTGCTGTAGCAGTCTAGTCTCCTGGCCTAGTATCTCAATATCGTATGAATCGGTGTTCGTCTTTTGTCTGTCTACCTATTTTTAGCTCACCGGTTACGAGTAACTGAGAGCTAATGCTGTCACCCCGGCGTCCGTGTCGGCGTCCCACCCCAAAACTTTAAAGTTTTTGGGGTAAGTTTTTGGAAAGCTTGTATTAAAAGTCAAAAAGTATACAACTCATGTCCTTCTAATTTGGTTTATACATTCATTAGAGGTCTATTAGTGATGTTATGGCAAAATCATGCAGAAAGCTTGTATCCACACCCTTCTTATTTGGTTTATATCCATTTGAGGTCTAGGAGCGATATTATGTGACATACAATTTCAAAACGACATGCTTATTCATTTTTTATGTATGTATAAGCATGTCGTTTTGAAATTGTATGTCACATACATACATAAAAAATGAATGCATAGTGTGATTGCTGCCGCCGGTGAGCTTGCGCAATTGATTGCACTTGTTATCATTCTAGTGATTTTCAAAATTACTGCTGAACACTGTATTATTTTTTTCCATTGATAAATACACTACCATCCATAAGTTTGTAACACACTTTGCAGAAAATGTTTTGAAATTCAGTAAAAACCATTTAAATATTGTTTATTTTATGTTTGTTTACTTCATATGAAAATAATCAATCAGTACATACTCCATACAGTTTTTGGCGATCTACAAATCCTCAAAACGCAACATTTTTTGCAATATATTATGTATTTTTAGAAATTTTGTTAAATTGAAAGCATACTTTCACAGAGAAACATAATTTTTGAAGGGATAATTCATAGAGTGTAATGTAATTGTACATCTTGTAAACTGAAAAATGTTTGATGCATTTTTGAATTTTGGGACAAAGTTCTCTCCCTTGATCCACCTGAAACTTCCATCAGGATGGGATATTTTAATGAAAACTTGCCAATGTCACCGAGAAATGAACAGTCTTCAATGTTGAAGTCTCCGACTTATTTATGATATTTCAAGAAGTCAAAAGAGCAGATTTTTGGGAATTTTTATATGCATATAAGCGGGAGTCCGTGTTTTAGTCGATGCAAATACACGGGATTAAAATACAAAGATAAAGAAGAAGAAAATCGGGACCTGAGAATTTTATGCAAATAAGCGGGTTATTCAAATAAGCAATATGCAAATAAGTGGGCTCCTCTATTTGGTTGTTTTACGCCAGTGCACTACACCAGGAATGTGCTAGAAGTTAGGACATACTATATAATATTTAAGATATTTATGTTCTGTTGACTTTCAAAGAACATACCTGTTTATTGTGGAGTACAGACAACAGTTTAATGTGTTGTTTGACAAACAGGTTTATATTTGGAATACGGCCAACTTGATCAATTATTTGGGCAAGAAATCCTACTGAGTTTGATTTGGACTTAGAACTTGAAAATAACTGACTTGAAATTTTGAACACTCCTCACATAATAAAAAAATGTTTGTTTATTCTTTGCATGTTTAAGGATTTCTTTCTTAAAGGAGAGACAGTGGGGACTGTCTGCCATTTTATTCCTCAAAAGTCTAATCTTCATCACATAACCACAAACACTGGAGTTTTCTTATACAGTCAAACCTCGATGATTCGAACTTCGTTGATTCGAATTTCTCGCTGTATCGAACTTTTTGCTTGGTCCCGAATTTTCTCACTATATAACACTACTAACGAAACTATGTATGATTCGAATTTTTATAAATCGAAGTTTTCGATGTATCGAACTTTTTTCATGACCCGTTAGCTATGATATTATAAGTAATTGACATCTCATGATTCGAACAAAAAATTTACCTGTACTGACCACTGGACAGGTGTTCGTCGTGACCCCTGCGGCAAGATTTCACACCTCTCCCCCAAATGTCCTGACTGACAATAGGGATAACAATAGCGTGTGTTGTCACTCCCGGTCATGGGGTTTATTAATAATCAGACCAAATTGATAGATAAAAAGTGTATTTAGAAGCCATGACATTTAATCACTCCGGTAAAACATTTCGGTAGTCGTCTCTGATAATCTCCGCCGCCATTGAAATCAGCGTTCGGTGAGTAAATTTTACGGAACTGTAAAACAACCGGACCAATTTTAAACACAAACAATTAGCGATGGCTTCACTCATATTCAAAGTGTCACGTTTCAAACTTATACGTAAATATCCAAGTAAATCGATTATTTGTTATTCAATAATGCATTCTCCAACCGATCGGCAATCCGTATTTTATATGCACATAACGTAAACGCACGTGTCTTTAGCAGAAAAGCCTAACGACTTACGTAAGTGTGCATTGTACTTCTTTTGTTTTATGTGTTAAACGCGATATAAGTGTTTTGTAACCGATACATATTTTGTTTAATTAATAAAATGCTTAAGTATAATTAATGAAAAGAATTTTTATTTTGTTGTGTTTGAGGTATAAATTAAGTAAACTTTTCGATGTGAGCCTGACAGGCGACGATCAACACGAAGACACTGAGGACATGTAACGTTAACAGATATGGTCATTATCAAGAAAACATCGATCTATTGTCAACTATGAATAATTCGAAGTCCCGCTGTATCGAAGTTTTTCTGTTAGTCCCTTGAACTTCGAAACATCGAAGTTTGACTGTAGTTTTATTTTCATATATTTTTTTTTTAAATAAATATTTCAAATATAAAAGTATTAAAACACATTCACCATGTCATGCATTCATACTTTTTCATACAATACTCGTACAGTATTGGTACATACTTTTTCATACAATACTCGTACAGTATTGGTACATACTTTTTCATACAATACTCATACAGTATTGGTACATACTTTTTCATACAATACTCGTACAGTATTGGTACTAACAAACCAATCATACAATAATCATACACACATACTTGACAGCCATACAGTTACTCTGAGATACAAGTTTACTTCAAAGCATTCTGCTGAGATTTACTAACAGTAATCTTGTATAACTCGAGGGAAGATAAAGAAAAATAAATTATTTAAGGAGATACATAATTAATAAAAATGTGAAGCACTGCAGTTTGAATATATATTATACCAAGAAGCCATGTACCATATTTGGCCGAAATCCCCAGCCTGTTGTGAGACAAAGTCCCAATGACTGTTTGAGTTCATCCCACCCAGGCTCACATTCAGGTTGAAAGGCAAATTGTCTACCTAACAGAAGCTACCCTTTTTTCAAAATTACTATGTCACCTCTTACTCAATGATTGGAACACTCATTGGAAAGAGTAAACATTTATCTTAACATTGATGTATAACAAAAGTGTGATTTCAAAAAGGTGTCCTGTTTTTTTTTCTGGAGTTGCTTCCCTTGATATATTCTCACTATGGGCGAGTGCCAAGTCCCTGTGTTATACCAGCTACATTTTGTTATTTCAATGTGGTTAAGTCTTATTGAATGTACACTTCAATTAAAATGTCTTCATGATGCCAATATTTATCTGCACGGAAAGTGTCAGTTTAACCCATATAATACCTGGTGAGGTGTATCAATAACTTTTAGGTGATCCACCATAATGAATTCAATGTCTTACAGAAAAATCACAATAAATCACAGGGACTTGGCGAATATTTCAGACAAGGTCTGAGTATATGTACCACATGTATCAAGGATGCACAATACATATTTGAACTATGGGTTTGAAATTCATGTCTAGTTCCTGTGCAATAAATGATGTGTCATCTATTCCAACCACTACTATAAATGATAGAGAATTGAAGAATTGGTTGCAGTTTTACTGACCATTGACCAATGGTCAATGCTGAATGGTGTTTTACCTCGCTGCAGTTCAAGGCTTACACTAAACCCTTTCTAGTACAAGGCCCTAAGAGTAAATTTTCGATTCTCCTAAATGAGTTTCATCTTCAGGATTTTTTTTTACTCTTTCAAGACTTCAGAAAAAACTACAATATGATTTCTGAAATTACAAAATGCTCTACCGGCCTGAAAGGACACTTGCAAAACTCTCCAATGCTACTCTAAGTTGTGGTCCACAGTCTATGACCTTGATGCATATTCAAGTGAATAATGTGAACTTTCCATTCTTTTGGAAGTTTTCTAAGTTGTGGCACATCTTTCCATTCATGAACAAAATCCAGTTCACAATCATGACATTTCATCATTAATACTTATTTCAGAACCATATAAACTTATTGGTTTGCACTTCGTGACTTGAAATGTCATTTCTGTTTCTAAGCACCTTCATCACTTTGACCTTGACCTTGTGATGACCTTGACCTCTATGTGCGTAGCCGACGGAGTGATTTGGCGTAGTGTGGTTCCATGACATGGGTTGTAAGGTAAGCCACTAATCCAATCAACAGGAAGAGGCCACATCCGGCAATTAATAATGAACGGTAAATAATGGAATAGTCATAAACCTGTTAAAAAAAATAATGGGTTATATTAAAATAGAAAATAATAGAATTGCTGTTAACCTGTAAAAATGGATAATTAACAGATAAAAATTATCAAATGTCAAATATCAGAAATAATCTGCATAATATGTTACATATTATGTAGATTATTTCTGATATTTGACATTTGACATAATGTACATATGATCTTGTAGTGGAGAAATACAAAAATGGCTGAATAATTAAAAACCTACAGAAAAAAATTGATCCACTTCGGAATCAGAAGTAGTAAATGTTTGTTTCATTATTTTTAAGTCTTTACATTGTGTTTTTTGAAACGCAAAAAAAATGATTTCTGATTATGAGTACAAGGTAATGTGACCAATATGACTTAATTAGATATAAACATCAGATCACAGGCAAAGTTAAATCATTTATAACTACATACAAATGCCTGTGATCAGACACAGGAAAAAAACCTTACCACAACAGACACATCCTCTGATATTGTAAGTGATTCCCTTGGTAGCACAACCAGAATAAGTGTGAGGAGAGACGCCAACAGAACAGTCACTACACCAAGGTTTCTGTGGAAACAAAAAAAAGGAATGAATTAGAGATTGCACATTGAGTTAATCATATACAGTATTAATCAGGCACAATAGTCCCGCATTTGAGTAAGTTACTATTTGGAATAATAAGTTACTCAAATGCAGGATAATCTGAAATAGAAACACAAAGTTCTTTTATACTGTATATCTTTCACAAAAAACTAAATCATGTCTTTAACATGGCCTTATAACCAAAGCAACATGGTATATTTTTATAAAGGTTATAATTCTGTTGTCTGTTTTGTTGTTTTTTGTAAAAGTCACAAACTTTTTCACCTCAATTGATTTGAATGTAAAAGGAAAGGGTTGGTGTGGCTTGTACAAAGTGCTAAATAAGGTCTCTGTCACTCGCCTGACAGAGCATGCTTCTTTGGCTCAGCAGATAGAGTTATGGCTTATCATGTCAGAGAAATGTCTAGTTTTATATAAATTAAAAAAAAAATAGTCAACATGTAGGTATGTCTGATTATTTTTTTAAATATAAAACTAGACATGCCAATGTGGTGTTATTGAGAGTCTCAGTTTGAGATTTGGGTAAATCTCAAGAAAAACATGGAGTAGTGAAAAAGGAACGGGTCACTGTGGCTTGTACATATTAGATAGTTTACATTAGATACGGTTTCTGTCACTCAGCTGACTTCAGCTCAGGAGGTAGAGCCATGGCTTATCACGACAAGAGACCCAGGTTCGATTCCAGTCGGGGCACTCGACAGGAATCGGTTTTTCCCTGTTCTTTCACTATGTGTCTAAATATAGAACTTGGGTAAATTCATGCACACCTATGTCATTTGAACTAAATGCTCCCAATGTGCAGCCTCGGCTTACTGGTCCGCTGCTCTACCGACTGAGCTAAAGGGAAATTCCCCCTAGCCGGAAGCTAGAAGGCGACCATACAACTATGTATTGTGGAAGTCTGGTATAGATGTGCGTATGTGTGTGGATAGGCCTGTCGACTGGTGTAAGGTGTAGGCGAGAAATATGCAAGTGTCACTCGATTGTTGTATCTACTGTGTATGTGTATGATGTGAGTATGGGATGGTAGTGACTTTAAACATATTTTATTTACACATATTTGCAAATAGGATTTGGCACAAGTTATTACAACTTATGAAGCCATTTCCTTACAATAGTTACATAGACAACAGATGATATTACAGACTGATCAACTGCAGTACGAAAGAGATATAGGCCTACATAACATTAGGCACTCACACAAAATAATATAACAAAGTCAATAAAATTTTCAAACATGTTAAATATTGTTAAAATCTTCCGCTGGATTTTATAAAATTTTGTACTTTGTTAAATACAACACAATTTAAATCCAAAGACATATTTTCATTTCCAAAAAGTAATAATCTTACAGATATATTTATATCTAAATCACTTAAATGATTTAGATATAAATATATCTTTAAGATTATTACTTGGGATGGTAGTATAGGTATATGTAAATACCTTTATTGTTTACGGTCGCTGGGAAGTCTGTAGTCCGCCATGTTGTATGTACGCGAATGTTTCCGTCGAGTGTTAGTTGTCGTGTTATTGGTTGAGTGTATCTGAGTTTGTGTGTTGGTTCGGCGCCACTGATTGGCCGTTGTAGGGTATTTGTATCGTGTGCACGTGTGTTTCGTGAGTCCGTCGGTAGCCGTCAACGTGTTGTCTGGGTGGGGGCTGTAAGGTACGTGTCTGTGTATTATATTATATATTCATTGTCGGGGAAAAGCCGGGAGCTGGCCCCATGTTATGCGTCACCATGTAAGTTTGTCCGTAGTATGTGCGTGTTTGTCCCAGCGACTTGTATATTGTTATACTTACTCAGTATATTACTGGAGAATAAACTTTCGAGAAATGTTTATGTGAATTTCGTTATTCTTGAACTACCGAAAGCCCAAGCCAGAACCTGGGTCAGGTGTGCAATAGGCAATACGCCTACAGTATAGTATTTACAATTAAAACCCGGCCTGCTACACGCTGCAGTCAAGGTCGAACAATGTCAGTTATATGAATTGTCATTTTAGCACAATGTTGGATAATATAACTGAAACGACCAGTTCTTGTGCAGATATGTCTAAAAGATGACACCCTTTTTTATAACAAATGCATATACATGAACTTTGAGTCACTATTTCAAATCAGCGAGATTCGGTCAATAAATGATGGCGTGACATATTTATTGAGTTAGGTTATTGAAAATGATGTGATCGTCTTGTTCCAACCTGTCGTATGCTGAGCGGGGAGGTGCATATAATATATGTTTCCAACACAAACTTACGACGCAGGTCCTTGAGCTCGTGACAATGCGACACAAAGAAAAAGGGCGAGGCCCCAGACGATGCCAAGCACCATCACACCTATCCCAACCCCCGCGACGAGGGCCATTTTTTCTTCAGTTCAGATCCCCGCTTCCAATGTCAACAACTATGGCTGATCCCACTCCCGAAACAGAAGCTTGGTCTGATTGGACAATTTCTTCTTACTCGAGCCAATCAACATGTATGTAACAAACCCAAGTAGACAGGTGCGTTCGACCAACACACCATGCGTTAGGTCGCTATTAATACAGTATTTTCCACTAGAGATCACGTACTGTATCTTATTTCAAAACTCATCTTTGTGCTGTATTTATGCGGTATGTGTGTAATTAGATTTATATAAAACAAAAGAAAATCTGAACAATATAATAGCTAACAATTAGCAGGAGATATATATCTTGTCAATATACAAGAGATGTGGAAGATATCGATCCGAGATTTTTTTACTTAATTCAGAGTAGTAAAATAGCATAAATTGCAAAAAATATTAAACAGTTAGTCAGATCACACTTAGTCGGATAATACGTTGTTTCCTATATCATATAACAATGCAATATTGAGTGCATATATTATATATATGTAGTTATTAACATATTTGATTTAAACATATTTCATTTGCAAATATTCAAATGGGATCAGCATTATCTAAAAGTACACATTTACCGAAGTCTATATAGTATTTGTTTTGAAACGATTTAAATTGGGGGCGGTCATTTACAATTGAGCTTAGAATATTTTAAAGCGTAATTTATAATTTCAAAGGTACAGTCATTTTTGAAATTTTAAGGAATTTATATAAATAACATCTTTGATTATTATATTATTTAAATGTATGTGTGATATATTTATATGACTGCTTATAACTTGTGTGTGTTTCCCACAGAAAGATAACAATAGGTATAATGTGTACAGCATTGCGTCAACAGAATATAGGAAATAGAAACACGCGCACATATATACTGACAGTAATGTAAGTAAGACTAACCTCACTCTGGAATCCATTTTACACGCGCAGATCTTAATCCGGTGTCTGATGGTGTCGAATACGACCCCCATGCGGCCCTTTCCTTGGCGTATGTAGTTATAAATGGAAAAGGGCGCCACTCTGTCCCTCACCTCGACTGGCCCGTACTTAAACTGACCCAGACAGTGTTCGGCTAATTAAGAATCCCGAGACTTACCCTGGAATCTCGGGTATATATATATATATATTGATATGCTGTTATTTCTCCTTTAGGAATAACACAGTCGCCCGGCCGGGTCTCCACCATTATCGAAAAACCTTCCTCTTGTTTTCTTCTTTTTTTCTCTCTCTCAAATTAGTCATATTTGTATTCCATCCCTGAATATTTCGACTTATGTCCTCCGCTTTGTGTTACACACGATCCCGACACAATCATTACACGAATAATTAATCATAAAAGGATCTGTCAATTAGTCCGGAATGAATAAACATATCCAGTTCAGTTTTCTGTAACTTTTTGTGTGACCAATTTGTCATTTCATCTGGAAGATGATCACAGAATGAAATGTCAGTTTTCGAATTATGTATAGATTTCACCAAATATTTGCTGGATTATTTCACCCTACAACTTGTCGAAAAATACCCAAAATATTCACACAAGGCGTCCTGGATAACAATGATAATGCTTTAAAATATTTTCAAATTAAAGTCCATCTAGTGGGGTTTTAATTATCTAAGCATATATATATAACCTTTAGTGTATAATGTGTATAAATAAACCATATATGTTTAATGTTGATATCTCAGTGCAAGCTAACCAGACTTTTTACATTTGAGAATGAAAGGTAAATATGGTTTTATCCTGTTGTTTGACGAGGATTATGGTCGGTACGAGGATACATTCGGATCATCCCCGGGTTGGCTATTCCTACTATTTTGAAAAAAAAAAACCAGAGGAGTTCCGGATGTACGAGAGCAGCGGTGTTAAGAAAGACGGCTAATTTTAATAAACCGCCCGGATGTACTGGTTCTACATCTACTTAATTATTTACCGAATTAAATTGTTTAGACATCTAATTATAACCGTACACAATGTTAGCAAATTTTCAAAAATTGATCAAAAATATCTCCAAAATCATTTTACACCATACATCCACTCAGTTTCAAAATTACAAGCAGCAATGGTACAAATGGAAATTTATTTTGAAATTTTTATCCGCGGTTCCTTACTTATTTTTGGCAAAAACATTTGAGAAAATTAAAGGCGTTTGAAAATTTTATCTTAACATATTTGTCCCTTTTTATTGTCAATCTCAATAGTTAATAATTTTGACTTTTTATCGAATTTCAATATGACTTATTACTGATTTATAGTTGATAAAACGTCAGAATAATTAGGAAATATTTTGACATGCCCCTGTGGCCAGCTAATTCTCAGTATCCAGAATTCCTTCGGGTCTAGTAATCCACTTTGATTCACTGTTAAGGTTTATGTAACGTATTGTAGTAATACCGTTATTTAGTGTTATTGATAATGTTTATAATTCTGATGCTAAGGCTCTGTACACAAACATTATGACAAGCCAAGTTGTCATTTATTCTTATTAGAAGTCGTTTAAAGTGAAAACTAGAACGAATATTCACACCCTGCCTACACTGCTCTCCGGCAGGTATGACTACGGACGTACGACGGACGCAGCATTTCGTCATGAGCTCACTTGCCCCAATGAGGTAGAATGACTTGCTGAACTAATTATTCTACTAAATTAATAATGCCTCAATCATCTCAATACCTCATTTGAAGTTCAATTGATGTAAAATTCATATCAAATTAAAGTTGTTCGCTACCTGAGAAATAATGTTATGGAATTGGTTAATTTGGACTTGGAAAAAAGAAGGGAGGTGTGTAGCGGGATTGGACTGGGTCGATCATCGGTGATCAGGTAGCTCAATTTGTAGATTATCCGGCTAGTGTTCGGAGGTCCCGGGTTCGAACTCCGGTCTAGCCGCTACATTTTCTCCTCCCCCGTTACATTTGTACAGGTACGAGCATACGGGTACTTAAAAGTCCGGATGTTTACATAGGACGGGGACTTGCACCTTGACAATTCCTGCCTTTTCACCTGTATTCCTACGTTAATCTAATTTCCTCGTAGGAGAGTATATATAGATGTATGTATTTATATAATATATATATATTTCACATCTGCAGACAAATTACTCGTTATTCTCGTATATAATGACAATGACAATTGTTTATTTTCGTAAACAGCGTTAACAGTACAGTGCAGAAAATATGAATACAAGCATATGGATGAAAATAATAATATTTGGTAAAAAATGATGGAATCAGTATTGTATTATCTCATTTATATCGATAATTAATTTCGCCAATGAAATAAGTATCAATAAAGTTATTTACTCAGCCACAGCTAAAAAAAAAAGGCAAAAATAAATAAAAACAAAAAACCCCCATTTTCCTTAGGGACTTGATTCTCAGAATAAGGCAGTTAATTTACAGAATTGATTGTGTCAGTCCTAGAACTAGCCGTCTTTATCGACTGGTTAGGGGTTTTCCCAAGTCTATTTCTAAAGTTGACAATGTGATAATTTCGTTGTTCATTTTCTTTTGTGATGACTGTAAATTAACAATTTTCAATATTGTGTAAAAAATAGATATTATAAACTGATAAACAATTCAGTAAGTTATCATTGATACAATTGTGAAACCAACAGTTAAAAGAAATCATCAATTCAGGTATAAGATATTATTCAAATCAAACATAGACATATGTACAAGATAATTAATTACAGACTTATGATGAATGTCACTTTATCATAATATCTACACTATTAGAAAGTCACTCTGTGTAGGGGAGTATTGATGCATTGTTCAACACGGGATACACGTGTTATGTCTATTTATATTTGAATGTTTTCGTTCCTCTGTCCCTGTGTTTGACCCAGAGGGTACCGTCCTCGTGTAGACTGATACACATTGGTGCACTTCCATCGGATGTATAAATAGTCCTCATACAGCGTCCAGTATTCCCGTCAATCAGTAGTACCGACTTGGTGACATATTCCGTTACGAGGATATCACCAGCTCCATCAAAACAAACATCGTACGGGCAAAACTTTGATGATTGATTGGAGCTTCCGTTTGATTTGATTGTACCAATGTCTTTACAGCGAAACTTCAGGTTCAGGTGTTTATCCATCACGATGACGTGAGGCTGTTTGTCTGGTTTCTTACCAGCGATGTAGTCATCATAACTTACACCATCAGTATCAACAGCAGCTACATCCCCGGTCAGAGAACTAGACACCATGTGATGAGGACCTACTGCCACCTGTCGACATGGACCGCCCGCTCCAGCTGACACTACCCGGCCGTCTGTAGTGTACAGTTGTATTCCTCCCAACATCCCCACCACCACCCTGTCATCACTAGTGATACACAGATAACGTGGTGTGTTGTTAACGTTAAAGCGTGTAACGACGTCACCACCCGTCGTGATTTCCCGGATACTTCGGTCATCTATACACACAGAACCACACCCTGCCCGTGGTCGGGGATACGGAAATCGAACGGACTTTGACCTTACACTCGATAGTCTCCTTTACATTGCCTTTTAAGTCAACCCGGTACACACTTTCAGCGTCCCAGTACGATAACCATGCCTCGTCATCAGTAAGACATGTATGACATACACTATAAGGAAACGACGTCGTAAACTCGGACAGAACCACAGGTGTCGGAATCGGTTTGTACGACTGATCTTCTCCGTCGACGAGTACCTTACCAAGCATGCGTTCCAGAAGTTCGGTGGAGATGGTCCCGGTTTTGAACTCCACTGTCTGCAAACGATGAGGAGAGGGAGGGTCAATTGAGGTATTCCTGATTTCCCGCGTTAATGTAGTGACGTCAACGGTTGCACCGGATGTCAGTACCTGCTGGCATCTGTTCAGTTTTGGCTCCAGGTCCTCCCTAAGATGTTGTGTTAGTGCAGTTTTGTTTTTCTCAGAAACACTTCTATTCAGTTTCTCTAGCTCGGTACACATCTTCACTAACAACTCAATGGCGTTATCGATGTTGTCTTTCAGCTGTTTCCCCTGACGTTTAATGTCACTGATAACTTTCTGATATCCTCCACCGCTCGTCTCCTGTTCACGAATATCCTCCTTGATTTTAGGAATGTCGGTTTTTGAAAGCTTGTCAACATACTGTTGTATTTCCCGTTTCTGGTCCGCCACGTAATCAGTCAGTTTACCCATCTTATGACCTTTGTGTCTGTCTGTTACACAGTCCATACAAATTAACTCGTCCTCACACGATTCACACACGTAAACAAACCCCATCCCTTTATGGCGGGGACACCCTGGAACTGGTGTCTGGGCCGCCATGTCGACAAGGTTAGCTGCTGTTTGTCAATATGGCGGCAATACTTCTCAGAATTCGAGATAGGCTTCCAGGGTATAGGACAGCATATGTTCTATTTTTAGTTACAGGCGTGTATTATATAAATGGTGTATCAATGTAACTGGATCAAATAGATTTAAAATAAATAGAAACTGGTGTCGGTGTCGTAATGTCGCCTTGGGTATATGTCCCTAATCTTTAATTTGTCAATACATTTGTATGCACTATTTGTAGATTTTTTCAGAAGGTCGTTTTTCGGGACGTCATGTTCTATTTTAAAGTACAGGTTTGGATTTTATATTTAGAATAAGACAGTGGACCTGACAGTTAACGTTGCCCGCCTTGAATGGATTTCCTATTAAAAATGAAGTACAGACAACTTGGATTTTTTTATATTTGCCAAACGTGCCCTGATTTTTTAAGTTTATTTTTTTTAGTTTTATAGTATCAAATCGCATATTCCCGTTATCTTATGTCCAGTGTCAACCGGGCATTGGTCCAGTATAGGCAGATGTAGTTACTTACAATACTTCTTGAAATTCACCGTATTATTACATTTAATGAAAATATGGTTTTAGTTGCAGTTGCCAACTGATCTAAGGACAACCTTGAAATGACCTTCGAAATCCAGGTTGTCATTGACTTACCTTGTTTAAAGCCCGATACCCGATATGAATTGTTAAAACCATTCAGATGTCTACGTCCCAGAAGTTGTCAGTATCTGTATCCGACGAAGTATCCTGGATATTTCTGTATAACACTCTTACTGTTAGAGTCTCTAATTGACAAAATATTATTGACATTTCTTTTGTATATTGTTTATTACTCTGTCTGTTTCAGAAGTAACATATCGGGAGGATATCTTTCACGAATTGTCATTGACATTTCATTTCTGTGTAAAACACAGAAGCCAACTAAGTATGCTTTTATACATTTATCTATAACTCTTTCGTATTTTTTCTGGCCAAAACAAACATCGCATGTTCCATTATCATACTTTTTCTGATCTATGTATTAATTTAAATCCTTTTCTGTGTATAACACGGAAGTCAAAGAACAGGAAGAATATATTTCACGACATGCCATCGACATTTTTTCTGTGTATAACACGGAAAACAAGAACTTCTACTATTTCAGAAGTCACAGAACGATGGGTGTCGATTTCTGACATTTAAGTATTTACACGTTTGACGATTCCAGGAGACTAAGTCTAGCAGATTTCCTTTCTTCCATGATACCGACATGTACCAGTGATAAGGTAAATGTTGTACCATTATCATACCGTTATTACCATGGATATAATTTCTTTGATGTATACCCTATCTGTAAGTATTAGGTGTGTGTTTGTGTGCTGTATGTATGTGTATGTGTGTGTGGTGTTGTTGGCATGTACCATATTGGCGTTGCTAATATCGAAATACGTTTCAATATCATCACCCATATCCTGTTTTATCTGATAAAAAATCCCCGGTAAGTTAACCTCATCTGTGGTAGTCTCAGTTTAAAAAAAAAATTCTTGAAACAGTATTGCTTTCAGAATTCAAAACCACTCCATGGTTGGAAACAATTTACCCAGTGGTGTAGCTTGCGTCAGTAGGATTGTACAAGCAGATTAAGTAAGAATCACCTTTATATTGCGAATCATGTGTGTATATAATCATTCTAGAGCCATTTTGTCATTCTATGTCTCGTCAGCGTTGTTAGGGGCCAAAAGTGAGGATATGTTCTAGCGAAAGGGAGTCGTGAAAATAAATGGGCATAAACAAAAGTCCTCATATAGCAGATGAGGTTTATTAAACACATCAATTGTGTAATCTTGATATATTGTAGTCTTAGATTTAAATGTACATGTGTGTATAATAGAGAGTGAAATGGGAATCTCCATTGCAGGACACAATATATTAGCACCTTTCAAAAACAGGTATACAGTTGAAGCAGTGTCAAATTAAACCTAGCCATATCAAACCATCTGGTCCAGAAGAAAACGTTGAAACTATAATGTGTTTCGTTTTCAGAACAAAATATAGAGTGATGATGTGGAGATGTGCGATGTTTTAATGTAATCAGGAACGTTTCTGTTCATTGTTTTTTCATGCTCGTCAGGACATTCCTTCCTGTATGTATCCAGTTCGGAAATATTTATGGTGGGAAAATGTTTGATTCAAGCTCGCTCATGTAATTATTCAAATTGTCATTACTAGTAACGTTAGAATCACGTTAAGAAGCATTTCTGTTTCAGTGTAAAATAAAACAAAGAACGAAAGTTTTTTTTTTATAAAACATGTAATTCATTATAAAAGGTAGATTTTAGAGGACACCGAGTATGAAGCATTACCGGTGTAAACAGACATTCGGAACACATCACTCACACTTTGTAATCAAACAGCACGTGACCTCAATGAACTGACGATGCAGCGCTCAGTACCACAGAATCGTGCCTCGTCACGATCAGACTGTCACGACAGACTATGTCACGATTTGTGACGTACCGATGACACTATACAGTCGAGATAACCACTTCCGGTGTGCTGAGTTATCAATAATTTACTCGTCAGCAAATGTTAATGTGGAGTTAAAATTAACATAACCAGGACAATAGCACATAGTGAGCATGTTGATGGCACATGTGTACAATGGTGACGACTTACACATTTTCAACTCATAAATACTCTTATCACAGTGATAAGTGAATGTCACACTGTTGGTGAGAAACAGAATATCCAACTTGTTTACAACACTGGCAACACACACAACTTATAATGTACCACTAGTTTCCTATGAATCACAACACGTCTCGCTCGGAATCGTGCTTTGATTTCAGTAAGATGCAAGGATGAAAATAAATTTCTTTAAATATTAAATGAGACATATAAGTAAAAAGTCTACAATAAAATATAAATTAAATCTTAAAATACACGGTTAAATCAGGATTGCCATTTCTGTATGTAAAAGTAAACAGCTGTTGAAGCAAGAATTTTTAAAAATATAAACGAAGATTGATCAATTGCATTTCTTAAAACATAACGGTAGCATGACAACTCGGATGTGGAACTGTCAATGATACACTGTGAATAGAGTGAGGGGTAACTAATATCACATCTGGATGTGTAAAAGATGACAATGGAGGAAAAGCCGATGGTGATAAGTATAACTATGGACAACGGAAGTAAATAAAGTAAAATCAAACGAAACTGAATACAGTAGCTGCCATGTTGACACATAAACGAAAAAATTGTCACCATGGTGACCTACACACTTACACCACATGTGCATCTAACCACAACCTGTTGTCGGTGTGACACACGTGTTTATAACCACGACTGTTGTCAGAGTTTGACACACTTGTGTATAATCAAGACACTTGTCGGTGCGGCACAGGTGCATCCTTCCGCGACTGTTGGTATGCGACACATGTGCGTCGAACCACAACTATTGTCGGTGTGCGACCCACGTGCATCTAACCAAGACAGTTGTCGGTGTGTGACACGCGTGCATTTTACCAGGACTGCAGTCATAGTTTGTTACATGTATTTTTTTTTTATCAAATACCACGTATGAATCTCGCATACCTTCAAATTAGTAACTTTGGTACATGTACACACAGCTACACACAAAGCCCTGACGTCATCACACTTAAGCATAATGTAATATTATTTATTCATATAATACCCTAATATTGTGTAAGTAATAGGCGGCGTGGGTACATGTTATCCACACTTAAATATCCTATATTTAGTATCTAGAGACTATATATAGGATTCAAACATAACAGTAAAGTTCTTTACAGGACACAGTAGAACGCTTTCAGGAATATATAGGAAAGATATGATAAACCAACACTAAGTACAACACGAGCTGTTGTTATTCGGGAATCGTAGCTCTGCGATATTCATTGATGAGGCTCTCGTCTGACGAATACAAGTTTAACACAACCAGTTTTATACATAGCAATAAAACAGCAATTTCCATTGGCTACATGTACCAGCAGCACGAACACATGTCAGCCAGCAGCACAATGGCATGATCTCTATATTCTCTCGCACCAATCACATTTAACATGAAATAAGACATGAACTGATATGTATCATATTTTGTGTGATACAAGTTAACAATATTGGGGTTGTTATCAGGCACTGATTCTGGGCAGGACAAATTTTACCAAATCTAAATTTGACAGTTTAAAAAAAATTATTTTGCAAAATGCAATGTACCGATACATTATGTATATCTTACTAGTATTATTAAATACCAATTTTGTATTTAAGGAAAGTATACTATCGACTGAGAACTAGCAGTAGTAGATCGCAACATACTGATAGTGAAACACAGGTCAAATCAATTCATATCAAATAAAACGCTGACTTAGAAACCCTTAGAAGATTCCCTATATCAATGTCCTTCCCTAAATCTGTGCCCGATACTACAAAAAATTAGGGAAACATTTGGTGATCGACCTCAGGCCGTGACACAGAAAACCATTCTTGGTGATCTTAATGATCACTGCACATCCTATGATACAGAGAAAATGATCATGATAATTCAATTAATGATATAAAGACGCGGTCATAGTACCAGAAGTAGTACTGTGATGTACTTAGAAACCGATATATATACAATATATGTATATAGAGGTTATGTTCAGGAATGTTAACACCTCCTCTCATTAGAGAGGTACGCCCAATACCTCACGTGTAGAGGTACACTAGGTACAATCACGTGTAGAGGTACACCAGGTAAAATCACGTGTAGAGGTACACTAGGTACAATCACGTGTAGAGGTACACTAGGTACAATCACCCGTATAGATACACCAGGTACAATCACGTGTAGAGGTACACTAGGTACAATCACGTGTATAGGTACACTAGGTACAATCACGTGTAGAGGTACACCAGGTACAATCACGTGTAGAGGTACACCAGGTACAATCACATGTAGAGGTACACTAGGTACAATCGCTTGTACATGGTCACTAGGTACAATCACGTGTAGAGGTACACCAGGTACAATGACATGTAAAGATACACCAGGTACAATCACGTGTAGAGGTACACCAGGTACAATGACATGTAGAGGTACACTAGGTACAATCACGTGTAGAGGTACACTAGGTACAATCACGTGTAGAGGTACACTAGGTACAATCACGTGTAGAGATACACCAGGTACAATCACGTGTAGAGGTACACCAGGTACAATCACGTGTAGAGATACACCAGGTACAATCACGTGTAGAGATACACCAGGTACAATCACGTGTAGAGATACACCAGGTACAATCACGTGTAGAGGTACACCAGGTACAATTACGTGTAGAGGTACACCAGGTACAATCACGTGTAGAGGTACACCAGGTACAATCACGTGTAGAGGTACACTAGGTACAATCACGTGTAGAGGTACACAAGGTACAATCATGTGTAGAGGTACATCAGGTACAACCACGTTTAGAGGTACACCAGGTACAATCACGTGTAGAGGTACACCAGGTACAATCACGTGTAGAGGTACACCAGGTACAATCACGTGTAGAGATACACCAGGTACAATCACATAGATGTACACCAGCTGTCACATGGTTATTTTAGAGGTACGGAAGTGTTAACAATGTTCACATTCAATCTTTCATGAATGCATGAGATACAAATGTATTACATGTTTACCAATCTGTATGATGGTTGATGATTTGTACCAGTTGTCAGAGCGATATCAAACACGGACTTCGGATAAATTGTGAATCAAAAACATGGAAACGTTTATAGTGAAGACACAAAAACGTGTCTAAATTCAGAACAATACCACACTATCAACTCAGAAAGCACAATTAATATGTAACATCGATCCATACATACTCAAAATATTGTCAGTCTCACAAGCACACATGTCCAATACTATACCTAGCACAACAATTATAATGTCCATATCTAACTTCATACACAACTGCACACACATACCCGTCTTAACATCACAACATCTCACTGTCCATAGCAGGATAGTAGTCCACCACACTTTGATTGTGGATCTGTCTTTGATACTGATGGAATTCCTGACGAAGTTTTTGGAATCGTTCTTCAGAGTTGTCGTAGCGACTTTGGCGCGTAGGCTTCGGGTAGAGATCATCGTACAAATTGGATGTGCTGAGACCATTCTCGAGTGCACTCAACAGTTCGTCACCAACGGGGTGTATATGAGAGTACTTATTGAGTGTATCCATCACATCAAACTCATAATTCTCATCTCCTGAGGCCTCCCGACGAAGGCTGTAGTCCGGAGGTAAATGAGTCGAATCTTGACTCGTGTCATGTGGACCCAGAAGTGACGTCACAGACGCACTATTATTCCTTTGCTGCCGCCATGGGCCGGACGACCCCGTGTTTTTACTGCCAATACCACTACTACCGGAGTCCGGTGTGACCAATTTGTCATTTCATCTGGAAGATGATCACAGAATGAAATGTCAGTTTTCGAATTATGGATAGATTTCACCAAATATTTGCTGGATTATTTCACCCTACAACTTGTCGAAAAATACCCAAAATATTCACACAAGGCGTCCTGGATAACAATGATAATGCTTTAAAATATTTTCAAATTAAAGTCCATCTAGTGGGGTTTTAATTGTCTAAGCATATCATGTATAACCTTTAGTGTATAATGTGTATAAATTAACCATATATGTTTAATGTTAATATGCAAGCTAACCAGACTTTTTACATTTGAGAATGAAAGGTAAATATGGTTTTATCCTGTTGTTTGACGAGGATTATGGTCGGTACGAGGATACATTCGGATCATCCTCGGGTTGGCTATTCCTACTATTTTGAAGAAAAAAAACCAGAGGAGTTCCGGATGTACGAGAGCAGCGGTGTTTAGAAAGACGGCTAATTTTAATAAACCGCCCGGATGTACTGGTTCTACATCTACTTAATTATTTACCGAATTAAATTGTTTAGACATCTAATTATAACCGTACACAATGTTAGCAAATTTTCAAAAATTGATCAAAAATATCACCGAAACCATTTTACACCATACATCCACTCAGTTTCAAAATTACAAGCAGCAATGGTACAAATGGAAATTTATTTTGAAATTTTTATCCGCGGTTCTTTACCCCATTTTTGGCAAAAACATTTGAGAAAATTAAAGGCGTTTGAAAATTTTATCTTAACATATTTGTCCCTTTTTATTGTCAATCTCAATATTAAATAATTTTGACTTTTTATCGAATTTCAATATGACTTATTACTGATTTATAGTTGATAAAACGTCAGAATAATTAGGAAATATTTTGACATGCCCCTGTGGCCAGCTAATTCTCAGTACCCAGAATTCCTTCGGGTCTAGTAATCCACTTTGATTCACTGTTAAGGTTTATGTGAAGTATTGTAGTAATATTTAGTGTTATTGATAATGTTTATAATTCTGATGCTAAGGCTCTGTACACAAACATTATGACAAGCCAAGTTGTCATTTATTCTTATTAGAAGTCGTTTAAAGTGAAAACTAGAACGAATATTCACACCCTGCCTACACTGCTCTCCGGCAGGTATGACTACGGACGTACGACGGGCGCAGCATTTCGTCATGAGCTCACTTGCCCCAATGAGGTAGAATGACTTGCTGAACTAATTATTCTACTAAATTAATAATGCCTCAATCATCTCAATAGCTCATTTGAAGTTCAGTTGATGTAAAATTCATATCAAATTAAAGTTGTTCGCTACCTGAGAAATAATGTTATAGAATTGGTTAATTTGGACTTGGAAAAAAGAAGGGAGGTGTGTAGCGGGATTGGACTGGGTCGATCATCGGTGATCAGGTAGCTCAATTTGTAGATTATCCGACTAGTGTTCGGAGGTGCCGGGTTCGAACTCCGGTCTAGCCGCTACATTTTCTCCTCCCCCGTTACATTTGTACAGGTACGAGCATACGGGTACTTAAAAGTCCGGATGTTTACATAGGACGGGGACTCGCACCTTGACAATTCCTGCCTTTTCACCTGTATTCCTACGTTAATCTAATTTCCCCGTAGGAGAGTATATATAGATGTATGTATTTATATAATATATATATTTCACATCTGCAGACAAATTACTCGTTATTCTCGTATATAATGACAATGACAATTGTTTATTTTCGTAAACAGCGTTAACAGTACAGTGCAGAAAATATGAATACAAGCATATGGATGAAAATAATAATATTTGGTAAAAAATGATGGAATCAGTATTGTATTATCCCATTTATATCGATAATTAATTTCGCCAATGAAATAAGTATCAATAAAGTTATATACTCAGCTACAACTAAAAAAAAGGCAAAACAAAAACAACAAAAAAAACCCCCTCATTTTCCTTAGGGACTTGATTCTCAGAATAAGGCAGTTGATGAGCAGGATTGATTGTGTCAGTCCTAGAACTAGCCGTCTTTATCGACTGGTTAGGGTTTTTCCCAAGTCTATTTCTAAAGTTGACAATGTGATAATTTCGTTGTTCATTTTCTTTTGTGATGACTGTAAATTAACAATGTTCAATATTGTGTAAAAAATAGATATTATAAACTGATAAACAATTCAGTAAGTTATCATTGATACAATTGTGAAACCAACAGTTAAAAGAAATCATCAATTCAGGTATAAGATATTATTCAAATCAAACATATCCATATGTACAAGATAATTAATTACAGACTTATGATGAATGTCACTTTATCATAATATCTACACTATTAGAAAGTCACTCTGTGTAGGGGAGTATTGATGCATTGTTCAATACGGGGATACACGTGTTATGTCTATTTATATTTGAGTATTTTCGTTCTTCTGCCCCTGTGTCCGACCCAGAGGGTACCGTCCTCGAGTAGACTGATACACATTGGTACACTTCCATCGGATGTATAAACAGTCCTCATACAGCGTCCAGTATTCCCGTCAATCAGTAGTACTGACTTGGTAATGCGTTCCGTTACGAGGATATCACCAGCTCCATCAAAACAAACATCGCCAGGGTAAAACTTTGATGATTGATTGGAGCTTCCATTTGATGTGGTTGTACCAATGTCTTTACAGAGAAACTTCAGGTTTAGGTGTTTATCCATCACGATGACGTGAGGCTGTTTGTCTGGTGTCTTACCAGCGATGTAGTCATCATAACTTACATCATCAGTATCAACAGCAGCTACATCCCCGGTCAGAGAACTAGACACCATACTATGAGGAACTTCTGCTACCTGTCGACAAGGACCGCCCGCTCCAGCTGACACTGCCCGGCCGTCTGTAGTGTACAGTTGTATTCCTCCCTTCATCCCCACCACCACCATGTCATCACTAGTGTTACACAGAGAAATCGGTGTGTTGTTAACGTTAAAGCGTGTAACGACGTCACCACCCGTCGTAATTTCCCGGATACTTCGATCATCCTGCACACAGAACCACACCCTGCCCGTCGTCGGGGATACGGAGATCGAACTGACTTTCACCTTACACTCGATCGTCTCCTTCACATTGCCTTTTAAGTCCATTCGGTACACGCTTTCATCCTTCCAGTAAGATAACCATGCCTCGTCACCAGTAAGACATGTACGACATACACTATAAGGAAACGACGTCTTAAACTCGGACAGAACCACAGGTGTCGGAATCGGTTTGTACGACTGATCTTCTCCGTCGATGAGTACCTTACCAAGCATGCGTCCCAGAAGTTCGGTGGAGATGGTCCCGGGTTTGAACTCCAATGTCAGCAAACGTCGAGGAGAGGGAGGGTCAATTGAGGTATTCCTGATTTCCCGCGCTAATGTAGTGACGTCAACAGTTGTACCGGATGTCAGTACCTGCTGGCATCTGTCCAGTTTGGGCTCCAGGTCCTCCCTCAGATGTTTGGCTAGTGCAGTTTTATTTTTCTCAGAAACACTTCTATTCAGTTTCTCTAGCTCGGTACACATCACCAATAACAACTCAATGGCGTTATCGATGTTGTCTTTCATCTGTTTCCCCTGACGTTTAATGTCACTGATAACTTTCTGATATCCTCCACCGCTCGTCTCCTGTTCACGAATATCCTCCTTGATTTTAGGAATGTCGGTTTTGGAAAGCTTGTCGACATACTGCTGTATTTCCCGTTTCTGGTCCGCCACGTAATCAGTCAGTTTACCCATCTTGTGACCGAAGTGACTGTCTGTAACACAGTCCATACAAATTAACTCGTCCTCACACGATAAACACACATAAACAAACCCCATCCCTTTATGGTGGGGACACCCAGTAACTGGTGTCTGGACCGCCATGTCTACAAGGTTAGCTGCTGTCTGTCAATATGGCGGCAATACTTCTCGGAATTTGAGATAGTCTTCCGGGTAAAGGACAGCATATGTTCTATTTTTAGTTACAGGCGTGTATTATATAAATGGTGTATAAATAAACAGAAACTGGTGTCGGTGTCGTAATGTCGTCTTGGGTATTAGTCGTTTTAAGTCACTATATACCCCCATCTTTTATTTGTCAACACCTTTGTATGCACGTACTATTTGTATTTTTTTCTGAAGGTCGTTTTCCGGGACGGCAAATTCTATTTTAAGTTACAGGTTTGAAATTTAAATTCTCGTTATCTTGTAGCTCCAGAATTTAACGAATTCAAAACCACTCCATTGTTTGAAACAATTTACCCAGTGGTGTAGCTGGCGTCAAGGGGATTGTACAAGCAGATTAAGTAAGAATCATCTTAATATTAAATGTGATTTTAACATTTGACATAAAGTAAGATTCACCTTTACAATAAACGTGATTTTAACATTTGACATAAAGTAAGATTCACCTTTACATTAAACGTGATTTTAACAACAGATGCAGTATATGGCGAATCATGTGTGTATATAATCCTCCACTTTGTCCTAGGTCTCGTCAGCGTTGTTAGGGGTCAAAAGTGAGGATATGTTCTAGAGAAAGGGAGTCATGGAAATAAATGGGCATAAACAAAAGTCGTCATATAGCAGATGAGGTTTATTAAACACATCAATTGTGTGGTCTTAATATATATTGTAGTCTAGGATTTAAATATACATGTGTGTATAATAGAGTGTGAAATGGGAATCTCCATTGCAGGACACAATATATTAGCACCTTTCAAAAACAAGTATACAGTTGAATCAGTGTCAAATTAACCCTAGCCATATCAAACCATCTGGTCTATAAGAACACGTTGAAATTATTTTCAGGACAAAATATAGAGTGATGATGTGGAAATGTGCCATGTTTCAATGTAATCAATAACGTTTCTGTTCATTGTTTTGCAAAGTCGTCTGGACATTCCTTCCTGTATGTATCCAGTTCGGAAATATTTATGGTGGGAAAATGTTTGATTCAAGCTCGCTCATGTAATTATTCAAATTGTCATTACTAGTAACGTTAGAATCACGTTAAGAAGCATTTCTGTTTCAGTGTAAAATAAAACAAAGAACGAAAGTTTTTTTTTATAAAACATGTAATTCATTATAAAAGGTAGATTTTAGAGGACACCGAGTATGAAGCATTACCGGTGTAAACAGACATTCGGAACACATCACTCACACTTTGTAATCAAACAGCACGTGACCTCAATGAACTGACGATGCAGCGCTCAGTACCACAGAATCGTGCCTCGTCACGATCAGACTGTCACGACAGACTATGTCACGATTTGTGACGTACCGATGGCACTATACAGTCGAGATAACCACTTCCGGTGTGCTGAGTTATCAATAATTTACTCGTCAGCAAATGTTAATATGGAGTTAAAATTAACATAACCAGGACAATAGCACATAGTGAGCATGTTGATGGCACATGTGTACAATGGTGACGACATACACATTTTCAACTCATAAATACTCTTATCACAGTGATAACTGAATGTCACACTGTTGGTGAGAAACAGAATATCCAACTTGTTTACAACACTGGCAACACACACAACTTATAATGTACCACTAGTTTCCTATGAATCACAACACGTCTCGCTCGGAATCGTGCTTTGATTTCAGTAAGATGCAAGGATGAAAATAAACTTCTTTAAATATTAAATGAGACATATAAGTAAAAAGTCTACAATAAAATATAAATTAAATCTTAAAATACACGGTTAAATCAGGATTGCCATTTCTGTATGTAAAAGTAAACAGCTGTTGCAGCAAGAATTTTTAAAAATATAAACGAAGATTGATCAATTGCATTTCTTAAAACATAACTGTAGCATGACAACTCTGATGTGGAACCGTCAATGATACACTGTGAATAGAGTGAGGGGTAACTAATATCACATCTGGATGTGTAAAAGATGACAATGGAGGAAAAGCCGATGGTGATAAGTATAACTATGGACAACGGAAGTAAATAAAGTAAAATCAAACAAAACTGAATACAGTAGCTGCCATGTTGACACATAAACGCAACAATTGTCACCATGGTGACCTACACACTTACACCACACGTGCATCTAACCACAACCTGTTGTCGGTGTGACACACGTGTTTATAACCACGACTGTTGTCAGAGTTTGACACACTTGTGTATAATCAAGACATTTGTCGGTGTGGCACACGTGCATCCTTCCGCGACTGTTGGTATGCGACACATATGCGTCGAACCACAACTATTGTCGGTGTGCGACCCACGTGCATCTAACCAAGACAGTTGTCGGTGTGTGACACGCGTGCATTTTACCAGGACTGCAGTCATAGTTTGTTACATGTATTTTTTTTATCAAATACCACGTATAAATCTCGCATACCTTCAAATTAGTAACTTTGGTGAATTACATGTACACACAGCTACACACAAAGCCCTGACGTCATCACACTTAAGCATAATGTAATATTATTTATTCATATAATACCCTAATATTGTGTAAGTAATAGGCGGCGTGGGTACATGATATCCACACTTAAATATCCTATATTTAGTATCTAGAGACTATATATAGGATTCAAACATAACAGTAAAGTTCTGTAGAGGACACAGTAGAACGCTTTCAGGAATATATAGGAAAGATATGATAAACCAACACTAAGTATAACACGAGCTGTTGTTATTCGGGAATCGTAGCTCTGCGATATTCATCGATGAGGCTCTCGTCTGACGAATACAATTTTAACACAACCAGTTTTATACATAGCAATAAAACAGCAATTTCCATTGGCTACATGCACCAGCAGCACGAACACATGTCAGCCAGCAGCACAATGGCATGATCTCCATATTCTCTCGCACCAATCACATTTAACATGAAATAAAACATGAACTGATATGTATCATATTTTTGTGTGATACAAGTTAACAATATTGGGGTTGTTATCAGGCACTGATTCTGGGCAGGACAAATTTTACCAAATCTAAATTTGACAGTTTAAAAAAATTTATTTTGCAAAATGCAATGTACCGATACATTATATAGATCTTACTAGTATTATTAAATACCAATTTTGTACTAAGGAAAGTATACTATCGACTGAGAACTAGCTGTTATATATCGCAACATAGTGATAGTGAAACACAGGTCAAATCAATTCATATAAAATAAAACGCTGACTTAGAAACCCATAGAAGATTCCCTATATCAATGTCCTTCCCTAAATCTGTGCCCAATACTACAAAAAATTAGGGAAACATTTGGTGATCGACCTCAGGCCGTGACACAGAAAACCATTCTTGGTGATCTTAATGATCACTGCACATCCTATGATACAGAGAAAATGATCATGATAATTCAATTAATGATATAAAGAAGCGGTCATAGTACCAGAAGTAGTACTGTGATGTATTTAGAAACCGATATATATACAATATATGTATATAGAGGTTATGTTCAGGAATGTTAACACCTCCTCTCATTAGAGAGGTACGCCCAATACCTCACGTGTAGAGGTAAACTAGGTACAGTCACGTGTAGAGGTACACCAGGTACAATCACGTGTAGAGGTACACCAGGTACAATCACGTTTAGAGGTACACCAGATACAATCACGTGTAGAGGTACACCAGGTACAATCACGTGTAGAGGTACACCAGGTACAATCACGTATAGAGGTACACCAGGTACAATCACGTATAGAGGTACACCAGGTACAATCACGTGTATAGGTACACCAGGTACAATCACGTGTAGAGGTACACCAGGTACAATCACGTGTAGAGGTATACCAGGTACAATCACGTGTAGAGGTACACCAGGTACATTCACGTGTACATGTACACCAGGTACATTCACGTGTACATATACACTAGGTACAATCACGTGTAGAGGTATACCAGGTACAATCACGTGTAGAGGTACACCAGATACAATCACGTGTAGAGGTACACCAGGTACAATCACGTGTAGAGGTACACCAGGTACAATCACGTTTAGAGGTACACCAGGTACAATCACGTGTAGAGGTACACTAGGTACAATCACGTGTAGAGGTACACCAGGTACAATCACGTGTAGAGGTACACTAGGTACAATCACGTGTAGAGGTACACTAGGTACAATCACGTGTAGAGGTACACCAGGTACAATCACGTGTAGAGGTACACCAGATACAATCACGTGTAGAGATACACCAGGTACAATCACGTGTAGAGGTATACCAGGTACAATCACGTGTAGAGGTACACCAGATACAATCACGTGTAGAGGTACACCAGGTACAATCACGTGTATAGGTACACCAGATACAATCACGTGTAGAGGTACACCAGGTACAATCACGTGTATAGGTACACCAGGTACAATCACGTGTAGAGGTACACCAGGTACAATCACGTGTAGAGATACACCAGGTACAATCACGTGTAGAGGTACACCAGGTACAATCACGTGTAGAGGTACACCAGGTACAATCACGTGTAGAGATACACCAGGTACAATCACGTGTAGAGGTACACCAGGTACAATCACGTTTAGAGGTACACCAGGTACAATCACGTGTAGAGGTACACTAGGTACAATCACGTGTAGAGGTACACCAGGTACAATCACGTGTAGAGGTACACTAGGTACAATCACGTGTAGAGGTACACTAGGTACAATCACGTGTAGAGGTACACCAGGTACAATCACGTGTAGAGGTACACCAGGTACAATCACGTGTAGAGGTACACCAGGTACAATCACGTGTAGAGGTACACTAGGTACAATCACGTGTAGAGGTACACCAGGTACAATCACGTGTAGAGGTACACCAGGTACAATCACGTAGATGTACACCAGCTGTCACATGGTTATTTTAGAGGTACGGAAGTGTTAACAATGTTCACATTCAGTATTTCATGAATGCATGAGATACAAATGTATTACATGTTTACCAATCTGTATGATGGTCAATGATTTGTATCAGTTGTCAGAGCGATATCAAACACTGACTTCGGATAAATTGTGAATCAAAAACATGGAAACGTTTATAGTGAAGACACAAAAACGTGTCTAAATTCAGAACAATACCACACTATCAACTCAGAAAGCACAATTAATATGTAACATTGATCCATACATACTCAAAATATTGTCAGTCTCACAAGCACACATGTCCAATACTATACCTAGCACAACAATTATAATGTCCATATCTAACTTCATACACAACTGCACACACATACCCGTCTTAACATCACAACATCTCACTGTCCATAGCAGGATAGTAGTCCACCACACTTTGATTGTGGATCTGTCTTTGATACTGATGGAATTCCTGACGAAGTTTTTGGAATCGTTCTTCAGAGTTGTCGTAGCGACTTTGGCGCGTAGGCTTCGGGTAGAGATCATCGTAAAAATTGGATGTGCTGAGACCATTCTCAAGTGCACTCAACAGTTCGTCACCAACGGGGTGTATATGAGAGTACTTATTGAGTGTATCCATCACATCAAACTCATAATTCTCATCTCCTGAGGCCTCCCGACGAAGGCTGTAGTCCGGAGGTAAATGAGTCGAATCTTGACTCGTGTCATGTGGACCCAGAAGTGACGTCACAGACGCACTATTATTCCTTTGCTGCCGCCATGGGCCGGACGACCCCGTGTTTTTACTGCCAATACCACTACTACCGGAGTCCGGTGTGGTGTCGTCTCCGGTGTAGCCCCGTGAATCTGATGAAGGCCGCATACGGCTGCTGGAACTTCCTCGCCCTGGGCTGCTAATACTATACCTATTACCAGTTCCCTTATCCGACTTAAAGAAGTCTATGTTATACCCATACGGCCAACCATGGCGGTCTATATCGGTCCTGGACGGAAATTCGGTATCAGAATGAGACAGTCGGCCTCTGCGTGGAGGTACGGGAGCATCCTGGTCGGAATATTGAGATGTTCCCGTTCTAAGAGGAAGCACACTGTCAGACAAATAGGTCATTCTCCCCGGAACCACCGGTGGTAGTCTGTCATCGAAACTATGATCAAGTTCCTGACCAGAACTCCTACTGGCCGAACGTGTCCGTAGAGCGCGCGGTCCACGACGCACGCGGTCTACTGCCCCCTGAAGATGCTCCCGTGTGTAACCCGCTCTTCCCAAATTATCTTTCTGGTTGGGAGGGACCCTAGCCACCTGACGGCCTCGCCCAGAACTCCCATCTAGCGTTCTTTCAATCACTGTGAAATCAGAATTGTCAAAATGAACTCTAGATGTGGAACGTGATCCGTCGTCGCGTAATGTGCTGTCTGTTGACCTCCAACTCGGAAACTCGAATGATTGCGGCCCAGCCAAGTCTGGCCTGGACAGAGGATGTAGCCTAGGCAGTGTGTCATGTGACCTATCTAATGACTTATCTACAAATGAGGGATGAACTGAACTCAAATCTTCCACACCAAAATAATGACCAAAGCTTTCGTTGACTGGATCACCAGTCAAATATGTTTGATATGACGAAGGTTTCATGGAACTTTGCCTTGGGAATGTTGGTTGATCCATAGCGGATCTATTGCCCGCTGGGGGGCTGAACACATCGTCTGTGTCACCAGGATAACTGTAGGGGTCACCGCTGCCCCAGTGTCGGTGTGGCCCCATGTACACCTCCGGCTTGTAGGGCACTCGGTACCCGCGAGGAAGGGGAGGCCTTTTAGGGGCAAACCCGTTCTCATCATCTGTTTCATCATCAGCGTCACTATCGTGATTTTTGTCCGACACAGGTGAGCGGAGCATAGGGTAAGACCTATCCTTTAGCTGAGTGACAGAGAGCTGTAGGCTTTGTTTATCCTTGAGAGTGTCATTCCTGTCGGGAGATGTCCAGCATCTACCCGTTTCCCCGCCGACCCCGACGCCACTGACACTCCCAAACATGCTGCCACTTATCTGTCTGTCACTTGTGTCAGGTTTAGAAAATCGACCTCTCCCAGTTTGGGAGCGTCTCCCATTGGAGCTGCGAGACACACTCCGACCACTCCTGTTGGGATCAAACAAACACTTATCCGGATCAAACATCCGGCTTTCCTGGAAATACGCGCTCACTGGCAAAGTGTCCTCCCTGTAGAATTCGTTGGAATGTGGCACCACAAATATCCCGTTTCCACAATCCACACTATTCAAAGAGCCTGTTCCTCCAATCGCGTCCCAGCTATCCCATTCTGGCGCATTTTGACTGCGGAACAGAATCAAACATCTCATTAGAGTTGCTGCATGTGTAAAGTACTAACATTAAAAACAAAAATTTCCTCAAATCAGGAATTAGAGTAACTAACATACAGGTATTTTCACAAATTTTCGATATCAAAGACTTTTTTTAGACTGATCAATAAATATAGTGAGTTACAGAAAGTTATAAAAGATTTGATGCTAAGAAAGATACTTTCACATGAAAGAATTAAGTACAAAATTACTATCAAGGGTGGATAAGTAAGAAACGTATTGTTGAGAAAGACGCGAGCAAAAAACGGGAGGATATAATACATTAATAGTTATAAATTAGTGTTTTCTAATTCTAGTCATAACAATATGGATTGTAACAACTCTTGTATGATATAAATTTGAATATACAGATAAAGCAAATTTTATGAAAAACCTAAAATGGTTAGCAGCATTAATTGTGAATTTTGGCATAAATACCTATAAAAATTTTAAAAAACAAAAGAAAAAATTCTGTGAGAAAAGAATGAAACTCATTGGACGAATTCAACAGAATTGAATTGTGCAAAAAATAAATGCACTTAAAAAAGATTAAATTTCTTGAGAGATCCTGAATTAAATGTCGTTTGTTGGAATGTAGAATAAACTAAGAAAGAATTTGATAAGAAATTTGTCGGAGTAAACTTTTTATAAAGGACAAGGTTGTTTACAGTAAGTGTACTGTTTGGGAAAGAAACATCAAATAAAGTGCAAAAGAGAAAATTTCAGTGAAATACAAAGGACAGACATTTCCAGGAAAATGAGGAAATGGGGGTTGAGGGGTGGGGATGTTGAGGTGCATACTGAAATATTAGAAGAAGCTTTCGCATAAAAAAAAGAAACTGCAAAATATAGATGCAGAGGAAAGACATAAAAAAAAACTTCAGTGAGATTTTTTGTAGGAAAAAGAAAATTAAATTCCGAATCCACAAAATAATGTAAGAGTAGCATTTGCCAGGTGATTCCCAGAGGTGGTAATATAAACAAAGGTAAAACAACGAGATGTTGGAGATTATTGACTTCGTTTTCCACGATTACAAACCAAGCACCGTCCTAAAACTAAAACATATACATGGGTAATAGCCTAACACAGAAAACGGTGAGTAATTGAGAAAGAAAGGAAAAAATAAAAGGGAAGCTTGACAGTCAGTGTTAGGCGTAGACCACCGGTACAGCAGAGATGTCGTAAAACAGCAGAAAAAGGGGGCACATAACTCACAATTCTATAACGTAACAATTTCAACAACAATATCAACTAATGACAAGAACTTCATGCAGGGCAATTTTTAACCAATCACATAACAGTGGGTTAAAGTTTCAGCCAATCAAATTCTGTTTTGCATTACTTCACCTTTCTTGTCTATCCTGTTGTTGCCATGGTGATGTTAAATAAAACAAATCTGATGTTATTTTCCTTATACAGAAATGTTGTTTAATCATATTTGAACTACCATTATATTTAAGACAGATTGATCAGTAGAAAATATGATAAATCCACGCATGGTTTGTAAATTGATTAAAATTATTGACATTTTATCAACGATTATGAAATATCCATTGCTTATATGTTACATACTATATATATAATGTGCAGTCTGGTTAAAGCACTGTGGTGAAATATGATTAGTTACTCAGGTTTAAGGCAGGTAATATGGTCTCTAATTAATTTTGGCGGTAAACGATTAAAAATATCGACCAATGAGGTGGTGAATGGTTAGGTCTGAAGATTTGTTAGTTCCTATTAAAAATAGAATGCGTAGTAATAAAGATAGGTGGAAGGGATTCCCCAGCGGCGATTTCCCCGGCCACTGTTCATATCAAAGTAAGTGTTTGAAGGGAGATAACTCTTATATCTCACGCTTCGCGTAAGGGAATAATGTATCGGAAGTTCAAATCCTAACTTCTTTGCCTGTACTGTGTGATTCATTTATGTATTTTATTAATTATACAAGGTCGAGCATATATGACTGAACATTTAGCAGTGAAAATGCTACTTTTTTCTTTAAATCATTATACATTTCACAAGGAACGCTGACATCAACACAGACTGCGGTGTTTGGGAGATATCTCGAAATATAAACCAAACAAATTTTGATTATAATTATATTGTATTCATATACAGTTTTCGATGTTGGCAAATGTATGGTTGCATGATAGCCAGGGACATTGCACAAAATCATAATCCATATATGCAGGGTTTTTTTGTTGGTTTTTTTCATGCGTGTGCGATACATAGGCATGTACTTGATATAAACCATATGGGCAGTGGATTCAGAATGTCTCCTGGTGCATGAGAGGAAAAAGTCTTACCTCAAGAACATGGTGTTATCCAGTTCCTAAAGACAATCTGACCTTATATGCAGATGCTAATAGATACGAAATGTATTTTATATGATAAGATATCGTGTATCGTCCATTGAAACGAAATATCCTGAAATTAACATGGATTTGATTTACATACATGCTTTAAGACATTGTGGTTAATTGTGTGTGATGGCGGCACTTTAAGTATCGTGTGACCCGTACTGTGTATCGTGTATCTCGTACCTCTATCGTGTTAACTGTATCGTGTATCCTGTTTCATGTATCGTGTATACCTTACCGTGTATCTCGTACCTCTATCGTATTAACTGTATCGTGTATCCTGTTTCATGTATCGGGTATACCTTACCGTGTATCTCGTACCTCTATCGTATTAACTGTATCGTGTATCCTGTTTCATGTATCGTGTATACCTTACCGTGTATCTCGTACCTCTATCGTATTAACTGTATCGTGTATCCTGTTTCATGTATCGTGTATACCTTACCGTGTATCTCGTACCTCTATCGTATTAACTGTATCGTGTATCCTGTTTCATGTATCGGGTATACCTTACCGTGTATCTCGTACCTCTATCGTATTAACTGTATCGTGTATCCTGTTTCATGTATCGTGTATACCTTACCGTGTATCTCGTACCTCTATCGTATTAACTGTATCGTGTATCCCGTATCATGTATCGTGTATACCTTACCGTGTATCTCATAAAAATATTTGTCCATGTGCAAAACATCAATATACGTTAGGCGGATACGTCAAACTGTGAATAGGAATAGATATATATATGTATTGTTATTACATTTTTTAAAATTTCTTTTTATTCTTTATATATACATATAATTTTCATACAAACCCAACGTATATGTATATTTATATGCCTGTAAATCCATGCACACAGGTTTCTATTGTAGCAACAATGTAACTGTCTATGGAAATGTATAGGATTGCTTCTCATTCCATATAATGGGGTCACAAAATTAAATATCCAAATGATATGATAGGAAACGTCTTCCCTAATTTCACGCTGTATGTTTTTTGTGTTAATTTAATATTGAGGAATGTACGTATCACTTGATTAATCAATTGATGTTTAATGATTGGAATGTCTTAGAAGCAACACTCTAAGTAAGATTATCCTATAGTTATTAAATCTCATGCTGACAAAAATGTATACTTGTCAAGTTTTACTTTATCTCTCTACTTTCTCTTTGCTCAGACTACCTTGACCTCGTACCATCAATCACGTGTCAGGTGTATGTCCGGTTTTCCGTGTTGTTCTGTGTGACTGCGCCCGATGGAAACTTTGTGCAATCTCCTTGGTTGAGGAGAAAGCTTTACTAAGCTGTGATAACTTGTGTCTAATCCGACTGTAAAATTTATGACAACAAAATATGTTTGAATCGAAGTTAAAATATAGACAAATGGTGGTACTGACCCCCTAGGAGACTGAGGGGCGGGGCAAAATAGGGAAATGCATGTATTTGATTATGCCTCCATGCGGGTTCAATTCTGGAAAATAAATCTTGTATCTTATTCGGTAATATCCATACAGAAACATGTTCACGTCAATCGACTTAACTGTTCGTCTGATAACACCACACTACCAGGATTGTTACACTCACACAAACACCTACACCGGGTATCGATGCAATATATATATGCGACAGTCAGTGTCGACACCAGCTTATCAACAAGGTAATCTAGATAAAAAAAAATACGACATAGAGCATAAGTCAAGGTCATTTCTATCCGCGATCTGTCACGAGTAGCCCCAGTATGCTATATGGATTTTAGGATGTTTGCTTAAATACGACGTCGATTGGATGTTTTAGCAAACGTTCCCTTTGCAACCTTCAGTACGGGTCAAGCTACCAGTTCGAGTTCACAGGGAATCGGCACGAATTCCAAACCCACGATCCACATATGTATTATACAACAATATATATACGAACTGTTGATTACGTATCCGTGCCAAGTCCCTTTGTCTGATATAACGGCTCTTGGCCTCATAGTTAATGAGAAGTCGTTTTAATTAGAAACGTGACTACGGACGTACGACGGAAGCTGCATTTCGTCATAGGCTCACTTGCCCCAATGAGGTAGAAGGACTCGCGCACTTGATTGTTCTGCTTTATTACTACTTTGACTCCATCAGCTCATTTGAAGTTCAAATGATATAAAATTCATATCAACTTAAAGATGAAAGTGTTCGATGCTTGAGAAATAATATTATGGACTAGGTGTTATGACAGGTCCCCGTTTACTTATCTAATAGGATGAACAGAACACAAACACATAGATGTACATTTTTGTATTTCACAGCGACAGAATTACCGCATGATTTAATCAAATAAAAAAAATAAAAAAAAAAACATTTGTCAAACATACAGACAATTTCATTAATACTATCCATTCCATAAAGCTTCCAGAAGCCATTAGATTGCTGCAAATAAAACGTAATTTTCAAACGACGGCCAGCAAATTAACCCTATAATTATCAAAGAAATACTTGTGTAACAATCCCGGGTACTAAGGCAGGTGTAGGCCCGTATTTGTACCACTCGCACCAACCATTAGCGTAGCATATCAAGGAGAAAATAATTTCATCATAATTCCGTAAAACGGCTGAAGTCATACATGTATGTACAGGTACGAGTACACTCGTACATAAAAGACCCGGATGTTTACATAGGGCAGGGACTTGCACCTTGACAACTCCTGCCTTATCACCTGTATTCCTTTGTTATTCTAATTTCAATAGGAGAGTATATATAGATGTATATATTTATATAGATATATATATTTCACATCTGCAGACAAATCACTCTTTGTTCTCGTATATAATGACAATGACAATTGTTTATTTTCGTAAACAGCGTTAACAGTACAGTGCAGAAAATATGAATACAAGCATATGGATGAAAATAATAATATTTGGTAAAAAATGATGGAATCAGTATTGTATTATCCCATTTATATCGATAATTAATTTCGCCAATGAAATAAGTATCAATAAAGTTATATACTCAGCTACAACTAAAAAAAAGGCAAAACAAAAACAACAAAATAAACCCCTCATTTTCCTTAGGGACTTGATTCTCAGAATAAGGCAGTTGATTAGCAGAATTGATTGTGTCAGTCCTAGAACTAGCCGTCTTTATCGACTGGTTAGGGGTTTTCCCAAGTCTATTTCTAAAGTTGACAATGTGATAATTTCGTTGTTCATTTTCTTTTGTGATGACTGTAAATTAACAATGTTCAATATTGTGTAAAAAATAGATATTATAAACTGATAAACAATTCAGTAAGTTATCATTGATACAATTGTGAAACCAACAGTTAAAAGAAATCATCAATTCAGGTATAAGATATTATTCAAATCAAACATATCCATATGTACAAGATAATTAATTACAGACTTATGATGAATGTCACTTTATCATAATATCTACACTATTAGAAAGTCACTCTGTGTAGGGGAGTATTGATGCATTGTTCAACTACGGGATACACGTGTTATGTCTATTTATATTTGAATGTATTTCGTTCTTCTGTCCCTGTGTCCGACCCAGAGGGTACCGTCCTCGAGTAGACTGATACACCATGGTGCACTTCCATCGGATGTATAAACAGTCCTCATACAGCGTCCAGTATTCCCGTCAATCAGGAGTACCGACTTGGTGATCAATTCCGTTACAAGGACATCACCAGCTCCATCAAAACAAACATCAGACGGGTAAAACTTTGATGATTGACTGGAACTTCCGTTTGATTTGATTGTACCAATGTCTTTACAGCGAAACTTCAGGTTTAGGTGTTTATCCATCACGATGACGTGAGGCTGTTTGTCTGGTTTCTTACCAGCGATGTAGTCATTATAACTTACATCATCAGTATCAACAGCAGCTACATCCCCGGTCAGAGAACTAGACGCCATGTGATGAGGACCTACTGCCACCTGTCGACAAGGACCGCCCGCTCCAGCTGACACTGCCCGGCCGTCTGTAGTGTACAGTTGTATTCCTCCCAACATCCCCACCACCACCCTGTCATCACTAGTGATACACAGAGAACGTGGTGTGTTGTTAACGTTAAAGCGTGTAACGACGTCACCACCCGTCGTGATTTCCCGGATACTTCGGTCATCTATCGACACAGAACCACACCCTGCCCGTGGTCGGGAGATACGGAAATCGAATCGGACTTTGACCTTACACTTCGATCGTCTCCTTCACACTTGCCTTTTAAGTCAACCCGGTACACACTTTCATCCGTCCAGTACGATAACCATGCCTCGTCATCCAGTAAGACATGTACTGACATACATCTATAAGGAAACGACGTCGTAAACTCGGACAGAACCACAGGTGTCGGAATCGGTTTGTACGACTGATCTTCTCCGTCGACGAGTACCTTACCAAGCATGCGTTCCAGAAGTTCGATGGAGATGGTCCCGGGTTTGAACTCCACTGTCTGCAAACGTCGAGGAGAGGGAGGGTCAATTGAGGTATTCCTGATTTCCCGCGCTAATGTAGTGACGTCAACAGTTGTACCGGATGTCAGTACCTGCTGGCATCTGTCCAGTTTTGGCTCCAGGTCCTCCCTCAGATGTTGTGTTAGTGCAGTTTTGTTTTTCTCAGATACACTTCTATTCAGTTTCTCTAGCTCGATACACATCTTCACTAACAACTCAATGGCGTTATCGATGTTGTCTTTCATCTGTTTCCCCTGACGTTTAATGTCACTGATAACTTTCTGATATCCTCCACCGCTCGTCTCCTGTTCACGAATATCCTCCTTGATTTTAGGAATGTCGGTTCTGGAAAGCTTGTCAACATACTGCTGTATTTCCCGTTTCTGGTCCGCCACGTAATCAGTCAGTTTACCCATCTTATGACCGTTGTGTCTGTCTGTAACACAGTCCATACAAATTAACTCGTCCTCACACGATTTACACACATAAACAAACCCCATTCCTTTATGGCGGGGACATCCAGGAACTGGTGTCTGGGCCGCCATGTCGACAAGGTTAGCTGCTGTCTGTCAATATGGCGGCGATACTTCTCAGAACTTAGATAGGCTTCCAGGTATATGACAGCATATGTTCTATTTTTAGTAGCGGGACGTTTATTATAGATAGTGTATCAATGTAACTGGATCAATAGATTTGAAATAAACAGAAACTGGTGTCGGAGTCGTGAAACCGTCATGGGTATACGTCATGCAGAGACTTGTATATCACAAGTGATATACAAGTCTCTGCGTCATGTTAAGTCACTATACACCACGATCTTTAATTTCTCAATACATTTGTATGCACTATTTGTAGTTTTTTTCTGAAGGTCGTTTTCCGGGACGTCATGTTCTATTTTAAGTTACAGGTTTGGATTTTAAATTTAGAATAAGACAGCAGTACTGACAGTTAACGGTGTCCGACTTGAATGTATTATAACTATTAAAAAAGAACTTCAGACTACTGAATTGTTCCTAAACATTAGTTACAGAAATATGAACCATTCGCGTTGTGTCAGGAGGTCAAAACAAAAGTTTGTATATATTGACTTGCGGAAGGGGTTCGAGGCTCAGCAGGCAAAGGCTTTTCTATCAATATTATTTTTTTATACCAAACTATATACCAACAGTCAGCTGTTATAATTCACGATCTGTTTCTTATTTATCTAAATGTAATTGTCGAATTTCATTACAGAAATAAAAGTAAAACCCGTGTAAACTTGAAATGAATTTTTAGATATAACTTGGTATCAAAATATTTTGATGGAAACAAATCCATTAAAATCTATGTAGCAGTGTTATCTCTGCTAAAAAGCTATAATGATAAACGAAATCCGTATTTTTGGGCCGATAGTGTGATAAGTAAATGCTGATAGTGGCGGCCGCTAGTGAGAAGTAATTGAACTTAAAGTAAATCATACTGGCGTTTAAAAAATATGGAGGTGGAGGAAAACGAGCCGCATCCTAGTACAGGTATAATTATGTTTATTTTACTTCCTTACTATTGTTTTTGAAGACTAAATGTCAAAAGTTTGGAACGAGAAAGGTGAATGTTTGTTAAAGGATTGACTGTAATGCATGTTCACAGACTGCTGAATTATAACTTAAATGGGAGTGTTGACTGTAATGCATGTTCACAGACTGCTGAATTATAACTTAAATGGGAGTGTTTTACCATAATCATCTAAATATCCAGGTGAGGATACATTCGATAAATTCACCACCTATTATGGCGAATCCTAATCAACTGCAACTCTTTAAAATATTTTTTGTTCATTATTCTTCTAATACATACATTATCGTGACAACGGTTTTGTTTAGGTTCTATATCGTCCGTATCCCGCTGGATGGTTTTATATAAAGGTTCAAATGATCAGTACTATGCATTTTTATCTTTTGAAATATTTGCCAAATGTGCCCTGATTTTTTTAGTTATTTTGTTTTAGTTCTAGTATCAAATCGCATATTCTCGTTATCTTGTAGCTCCAGTGTCAACCAGGGATTGGTCCGGTGTAGGCAGTAAAGTAACTTACAATACTTCGTAATATTGATTGTATTATTACATTTAATGAAAAAAAATGGTTTTAGTTGCAGTTGCTAACTGATCTAAGGACAACCTTGAAATGACCTTCGCAATCCAAGTTGTCATGGACTTACCTTCTTTAAAGCCCGATATGAATTGTTAAAACCATTCAGATGTCTACGTCCCAGAAGTTGTCAGTGTCTGTATCCTGGATATTTCTGTATAACACCCTTACTGTTAGAGTCTCTAATTGACAAAATATCCTTGACATTTCTTTTGTACATTGTTTATTACTCTGTTTCAGAAGTAACTTATCGGGAGAATATCTTTAACGATATGTCATTGACAATTCTTTTCTGTGTAAAACACAGAAGCCAAATAAGTATGCTTTTATACATTTATCTATAACTCTTTCATATTTTTTCTCGCCAAAACAAACATGGCATTCTCCATTATCATACTTTTCTGATCTATTTACAAATTTAAATTCTTTTCTGTGTATAACACGGAAGTCAAAGAACAGGAAGAATATATTTCACGACATGCCATTGACATTTTTTCTGTGTATAACACGGAAAACAAGAACTTCTACTATTTCAGAAGTCACAGAACGATGGGTGTCGGTTTTTGACATTTATGTATTTACACGTCTGACGATTCCAGGAGACAAAGTCTAGCATATTTCCTTCCTTCCGTGTCGCCGACATGTGTACCAGTGATAAGGTGAGTTAAATGTTGTACCATTATCATACAATTATTACCATGGATATACTTTCTTTGATTTATAGCACTATCTGTAAGTATTAGGCGTGTGTTTGTGTGCTGTATGTGTGTGTAGGTGTGTGTGGTGTTGTTGGCGTGTACCATATTGGCTTTGCAAATACGTTTCAATATCATCACCCATATCCTGTTTTATGTGATAAAAAGTCCCCGGTAAGTTAACCTCATCTGTGGTAGTCTTAGTTTAAAAAAATTCTTGAAACATTATTGCTTTCAGAATTCAAAACCACTCCATGGTTGGAAACAATTTACCCAGTGGTGTAGCTTGCGTCAGTAGGATTGTACAAGCAGATTAAGTAAGAATCACCTTTACATTAAACGTGATTTTAACAACAGATGCAGTATATGGCGAATCATGTGTTTATAATCATCCTAGGTCTCGTCAGCGTTGTTGGGGGGGGGGGGGGGGGGGCCAAAAGTAAAGATATGTTCTAGAGAAAGGGAGTCATGAAAATAAATGGGCATAAACAAAAGTCACCATATAGCAGATGAGGTTTATTAAACACATCAATTGTGTGATCTTAATATATATTGTAGTTTTAGATTTAAATGTACATGTGTGTATAATAGAGAGTGAAATGTGAATCTCCATTGCAGGACACAATATATTAGCACCTTTCAAAAACAAGTATAGAGCTGAAGCAGTGTCAAATTAAACATAGCCCTATCAAACCATCTGGTCCATAAGAAAACGTTGAAATTATATGCGATTTGTTTTCGGGACAAAATTTAGAGTGATGATGTGGAGATGTACCATGTTTTGATGTAATCAGTAATGTTTCTGTTCATTGTTTTCATGCTCGTCTGGACATTCCTTCCTGTATGTCCATGTTCGGAAATATTTATGGTGGAATATTTTTGGTTAAAGCTCGCTCATGTCATTATTCAAATCGTCATTGCCAGTAACGTTACAATCACGTCAAGAAGCATTTCTGCTTCAGTGTAAAATAAAACAAACAAAAATAGTTTTTTTTTATAAAACATGTAATTCATTATAAAAGGTAGATTTTAGAGGACACCGAGTATGAAGCATTACCGGTGTAAACAGACATTCGGAACACATCACTCACACTTTGTAATCAAACAGCACGTGACCTCAATGAACTGACGATGCAGCGCTCAGTACCACAGAATCGTGCCTCGTCACGATCAGACTGTCACGACAGACTATGTCACGATTTGTGACGTACCGATGGCACTATATAGTCGAGATAACCACTTCCGGTGTGCTGAGTTATCAATAATTAACTCGTCAGCAAATGTTAATATGGAGTTAAAATTAACATGACCAGGACAAGCATATAGCACATAGTGAGCATGTTGATGGCACATGTGTACAATGGTGACGACTTACACATTTTCAACTCATAAATACTCTTATCACAGTGATAACTGAATGTCACACTGTTGGTGAGAAACAGAATATCCAACTTGTTTACAACACTGGCAACACACACAACTTATAATGTATCCACTAGTTTCCTATGAATCACAACACGTCTCGCTCGGAATCGTGCTTTGATTTCAGTAAGATGCAAGGATGAAAATAAACTTCTTTAAATATTAAATGAGACATATAAGTAAAAAGTCTACAATAAAATATAAATTAAATCTTAAAATACACGGTTAAATCAGGATTGCCATTTCTGTATGTAAAAGTAAACAGCTGTTGAAGCAAGAATTTTTAAAAATATAAACGAAGATTGATCAATTGCATTTCTTAAAACATAACTGTAGTATGACAACTCGGATGTGGAACCGTCAATGATACACTGTGAATAGAGTGAGGGGTAACTAATATCACATCTGGATGTGTAAAAGATGACAATGGAGGAAAAGCCGATGGTGATAAGTATAACTATGGACAACGGAAGTAAATAAAGTAAAATCAAACGAAACTGAATACAGTAGCTGCCATGTTGACACATAAACGAAACAATTGTCACCATGGTGACCTACACACTTACACCACATGTGCATCTAACCACAACCTGTTGTCGGTGTGACACACGTGTTTATAACCACGACTGTTGTCAGAGTTTGACACACTTGTGTATAATCAAGACACTTGTCGGTGTGGCACACGTGCATCCTTCCGCGACTGTTGGTATGCGACACATATGCGTCAAACCACAACTATTGTCGGTGTGCGACCCACGTGCATCTAACCAAGACAGTTGTCGGTGTGTGACACGCGTGTATCTTACCAGGACTGCAGTCATAGTTTGTTACATGTATTTTTATCAAATACCACGTATAAATCTCGCATACCTTCAAATTAGTAACTTTGGTGAATTACATGTACTCACAGCTACACACAAAGCCCTGACGTCATCACACTTAAGCATAATGTAATATTATTTATTCATATAATACCCTAATATTGTGTAAGTAATAGGCGGCGTGGGTACATGATATCCACACTTAAATATCCTATATTTAGTATCTAGAGACTATATAGGATTCAAACATAACAGTAAAGTTCTGTACAGGACACAGTAGAACGCTTTCAGGAATATATAGGAAAGATATGATAAACCAACACTAAGTATAACACGAGCTGTTGTTATTCGGGAATCGTAGCTCTGCGATATTCATCGATGAGGCTCTCGTCTGACGAATACAATTTTAACACAACCAGTTTTATACATAGCAATAAAACAGCAATTTCCATTGGCTACATGTACCAGCAGCACGAACACATGTCAGCCAGCAGCACAATGGCATGATCTCCATATTCTCTCGCACCAATCACATTTAACATGAAATAAGACGTGAACTGATATGTATCATATTTTTGTGTGATACAAGTTAACAATATTGGGGTTGTTATCAGGCACTGATTCTGGGCAGGACAAATTTTACCAAATCTAAATTTGACAGTTTAAAAAAAAATTATTTTGCAAAATGCAATGTACCGATACATTATGTATATCTTACTAGTATTATTAAATACCAATTTTGTATTTAAGGAAAGTATACTATCGACTGAGAACTAGTAGTAGTAGATCGCAACATACTGATAGTGAAACACAGGTCAAATCAATTCATATGAAATAAAACGCTGACTTAGAAACCCATAGAAGATTCCCTATATCAATGTCCTTCCCTAAATCTGTGCCCAATACTACAAAAAATTAGGGAAACATTTGGTGATCGACCTCAGGCCGTGACACAGAAAACCATTCTTGGTGATCTTAATGATTACTGCACATCCTATGATACAGAGAAAATGATCATGATAATTCAATTAATGATATAAAGAAGCGGTCATAGTACCAGAAGTAGTACTGTGATGTACTTAGAAACCGATAGATATACAATATATGTATATAGAGGTTATGTTCAGGAATGTTAACACCTCCTCTCATTAGAGAGGTACGCCCAATACCTCACGTGTAGAGGTAAACTAGGTACAATCACGTGTAGAGGTACACCAGGTACAATCACGTGTAGAGGTACACTAGGTACAATCACGTATAGAGGTACACCAGGTACAATCACGTGTAGAGGTACACTAGGTACAATCACGTGTAGAGATACACTAGGTACAATCACGTGTAGAGGTACACCAGGTACAATCACGTGTAGAGGTACACTAGGTACAATCACGTGTAGAGGTACACCAGGTACAATCACGTGTAGAGGTACACCAGGTACAATCACGTGTAGAGGTACACCAGGTACATTCACGTGTAGAGGTACACCAGGTACAATCACGTGTAGAGGTACACCAGGTACAATCACGTGTAGAGATACACAAGGTACAATCACGTGTAGAGATATACCAGGTACAATCACGTGACAAGATACACCAGGTACAATCACGTGTAGAGATACACCAGGTACAATCACGTGTAGAGATACACCAGGTACAATCACGTGTAGAGGTACACCAGGTACAATCACGTGTAGAGATACACCAGGTACAATCACGTGTAGAGATATACCAGGTACAATCACGTGTAGAGATACACCAGGTACAATCACGTGTAGAGATACACCAGGTACAATCACGTGTAGAGGTACACCAGGTACAATCACGTGTAGAGGTAAACTAGGTACAATCACGTGTAGAGGTACACCAGGTACAATCACGTGTAGGGGTACACCAGCTACAATCACGTGTGGAGGTACATTAGGTACAATCACGTGTAGAGGTACACCAGGTACAATCACGTGTAGAGGTACACTAGGTACAATCACGTGTAGAGGTACACCAGGTACAATCACGTGTAGAGATACACCAGGTACAATCACGTGTAGAGATACACCAGGTACAATCACGTGTAGAGATACACCAGGTACAATCACGTGTAGAGGTACACCAGGTACAATCACGTGTAGAGATACACCAGGTACAATCACGTGTAGAGATATACCAGGTACAATCACGTGTAGAGATACACCAGGTACAATCACGTGTAGAGGTACACCAGATACAATCACGTGCAGAGGTACACCAGGTACAATAAAGTGTAGATATACACTAGGTACAATCACGTGTAGAGGTACACCAGATACAATCACGTGTAGAGGTACACCAGGTACAATCACGTGTAGAGGTACACCAGGTACAATCACGTGTAGAGGTACACCAGGTACAATCACGTGTAGATGTACACCAGGTACAATCACGTGTAGAGGTACACCAGGTACAATCACGTGTAGATGTACACCAAGTACAATCACGTGTAGAGATATACCAGGTACAATCACGTGTAGAGGTACACCAGGTACAATCACGTGTAGAGGTACACCAGGTACAATCACGTGTAGAGGTACACTAGGTACAATCACGTGTAGAGATACACCAGGTACAATCACGTGTAGAGGTACACCAGGTACAATCACGTGTAGAGGTACACTAGGTACAATCACGTGTAGAGGTACACCATATACAATCACGTGTAGAGGTACACCAGGTACAATCACGTGTAGAGGTACACCAGGTACAATCACGTGTAGAGGTACACCAGGTACAATCACGTGTAGAGGTACACCAGGTACAATCACGTGTAGAGGTACACCAGGTACAATCACGTGTAGAGGTACACTAGGTACAATCACGTGTAGAGGTACACCAGATACAATCACGTGTAGAGGTACACCAGGTACAATCACGTGTAGAGGTACACCAGGTACAATCACGTGTAGAGATACACCAGGTACAATCACGTGTAGAGGTACACCAGGTACAATCACGTGTAGAGGTACACCAGGTACAATCACGTGTAGATGTACACCAGGTACAATCACGTGTAGAGGTACACCTAGGTACAATCACGTGTAGAGGTACACCAGGTACAATCACGTAGATGTACACCAGCTGTCACATGGTTATTTTAGAGGTACGGAAGTGCTAACAATGTTCACATTCAATCTTTCATGAATGCATGAGATACAAATGTATTACATGTTTACCAATCTGTATGATGGTTGATGATTTGTACCAGTTGTCAGAGCGATATCAAACACGGACTTCGGATAAATTGTGAATCAAAAACATGGAAAACTTTTATAGTGAAGACACAAAAACGTGTCTAAATTCAGAACAATACCACACTATCAACTCAGAAAGCACAATTAATATGTAACATTGATCCATACATACTCAAAATATTGTCAGTCTCACAAGCACACATGTCCAATACTATACCCAGCACAACAATTATAATGTCCATATCTAACTTCATACACAACTGCACACACATACCCGTCTTAACATCACAACATCTCACTGTCCATAGCAGGATAGTAGTCCACCACACTTTGATTGTGGATCTGTCTTTGATACTGATGGAATTCCTGACGAAGTTTTTGGAATCGTTCTTCAGAGTTGTCGTAGCGACTTTGGCGCGTAGGCTTCGGGTAGAGATCATCGTAAAAATTGGATGTGCTGAGACCATTCTCAAGTGCACTCAACAGTTCGTCACCAACGGGGTGTATATGAGAGTACTTATTGAGTGTATCCATCACATCAAACTCATAATTCTCATCTCCTGAGGCCTCCCGACGAAGGCTGTAGTCCGGAGGTAAATGAGTCGAATCTTGACTCGTGTCATGTGGACCCAGAAGTGACGTCACAGACGCACTATTATTCCTTTGCTGCCGCCATGGGCCGGACGACCCCGTGTTTTTACTGCCAATACCACTACTACCGGAGTCCGGTGTGGTGTCGTCTCCGGTGTAGCCCCGTGAATCTGATGAAGGCCGCATACGGCTGCTGGAACTTCCTCGCCCTGAGCTGCTAATACTATACCTATTACCAGTTCCCTTATCTGACTTAAAGAAGTCTATGTTATACCCATACGGCCAACCATGGCGGTCTATATCGGTCCTGGACGGAAATTCGGTATCAGAATGAGACAGTCGGCCTCTGCGTGGAGGTACGGGAGCATCCTGGTCGGAATATTGAGATGTTCCCGTTCTTAGAGGAAGCACACTGTCAGACAAATAGGTCATTCTCCCCGGAACCACCGGTGGTAGTCTGTCATCGAAACTATGATCAAGTTCCTGACCAGAACTCCTACTAGCCGAACGTGTCCGTAGAGCGCGTGGTCCACGACGCACGCGGTCTACTGCCCCCTGAAGATGCTCCCGTGTGTAACCCGCTCTTCCCAAATTATCTTTCTGGTTGGGAGGGACCCTAGCCACCTGACGGCCTCGCCCAGAACTCCCATCTAGCGTTCTTTCAATCACTGTGAAATCAGAATTGTCAAAATGAACTCTAGATGTGGAACGTGATCCGTCGTCGCGTAATGTGCTGTCTGTTGACCTCCAACTCGGAAACTCGAATGATTGCGGCCCAGGCAAGTCTGGCCTGGACAGAGGATGTAGCCTAGGCAGTGTGTCATGTGACCTATCTAATGACTTATCTACAAATGAGGGATGAACTGAACTCAAATCTTCCACACCAAAATAATGACCAAAGCTTTCGTTGACTGGATCACCAGTCAAATATGTTTGATATGACGAAGGTTTCATGGAACTTTGCCTTGGGAATGTTGGTTGATCCATAGCGGATCTATTGCCCGCCGGGGGGCTGAACACATCGTCTGTGTCACCAGGATAACTGTAGGGGTCACCGCTGCCCCAGTGTCGGTGTGGCCCCATGTACACCTCCGGCTTGTAGGGCACTCGGTACCCGCGAGGAAGGGGAGGCCTTTTAGGGGCAAACCCGTTCTCATCATCTGTTTCATCATCAGCGTCACTATCGTGATTTTTGTCCGACACAGGTGAGCGGAGCATAGGGTAAGACCTATCCTTTAGCTGAGTGACAGAGAGCTGTAGGCTTTGTTTATCCTTGAGAGTGTCATTCCTGTCGGGAGATGTCCAGCATCTACCCGTTTCCCCGCCGACCCCGACGCCACTGACACTCCCAATCATGCTGCCACTTATCTGTCTGTCACTTGTGTCAGGTTTAGAAAATCGACCTCTCCCAGTTTGGGATCGTCTCCCATTGGAGCTGCGAGACACACTCCGACCACTCCTGTTGGGATCAAACAAACACTTATCCGGATCAAACATCCGGCTTTCTTGGAAATACGCGCTCACTGGCAAAGTGTCCTCCCTGTAGAATTCGTTGGAATGTGGCACCACAAATATCCCGTTTCCACAATCCACACTATTCAAAGAGCCTGTTCCTCCAATCGCGTCCCAGCTATCCCATTCTGGCGCATTTTGACTGCGGAACAGAATCAAATATCTCATTAGAGTTGCTGCATGTGTAAAGTACTAACATTAAAAACAAAACTTTCTTCCAATCAGGAATTAGAGTAACTAACATACAGGTATTTTCACAAATTTTCGATATCAAAGACTTTTTTTAGACTGATCAATAAATATAGTGAGTTACAGAAAGTTATAAAAGATTTGATGCTAAGAAAGATACTTTCACATGAAAGAATTAAGTACAAAATTACTATCAAGGGTGGATAAGTAAGAAACGTATGGTTGAGAAAGACGCGAGCAAAAAAAACGTGAGGATATAATACATTAATAGTTATAAATTAGTGTTTTCTAATTCTAGTCATAACAATATGGATTGTAACAACTCTTGTATGATATCAATTTGAATATACAGATAAAGCAAATTTTTTGAAAAACCTAAAATGGTTAGCAGCATTAATGGTGAATTTTGGCATAAATACCTATCAAAAATTTAAAAAACAAAAGAAAAAATTCGGTGAGAAAAGAATGAAACTCATTGGACGAATTCAACAGAATTGAATTGTGCAAAAAGTAAATGCACTTAAAAAAGATTAAATTTCTTGAGAGATCCTGAATTAAATGTCGTTTGTTGGAATGTAGAATAAACTAAGAAAGAATTTGATAAGAAATTTGTCGGAGTAAACTTTTTATAAAGGACAAGGTTGTTTACAGTAAGTGTACTGTTTGGGAAAGAAACATCAAATAAAGTGCAAAAGAGAAAATTGTCAGTGAAATACAAAGGACAGACATTTCCAGGAAAATGAGGAAATGGGGGTTGAGGGGTGGGGATGTTGAGGTGCATACTGAAATATTAGAAGAAGCTTTCGCATAAAAAAAAGAAACTGCAAAATATAGATGCAGAGGAAAGACATAAAAAAACACTTCAGTGAGATTTTTTGTAGGAAAAAGAAAATTAAATTCCGAATCCACAAAATAATGTAAGAGTAGCATTTGCCAGGTGATTCCCAGAGGTGGTAATATAAACAAAGGTAAAACAACGAGATGTTGGTGATTATTGACTTCGTTTTCCACGATTATAAACCAAGCACCGTCCTAAAACTAAAACATATACATGGGTAACAGCCTAACACAGAAAACGGTGAGTAATTGAGAAAGAAAGGAAAAAATAAAAGGGAAGCTTGACAGTCAGTGTTAGGCGTAGACCACCGGTACAGCAGAGATATCGTAAAACAGCAGAAAAAGGGGGGCACGTAACTCACAATTCTATAACGTAACAATTTCAACAACAATATCAACTAATGACAAGAATTTCATGCAGGGCAATTTTTAACCAATCACATAACAGTGGGTTAAAGTTTCAGCCAATCAAATTCTGTTTTGCATTACTTCACCTTTCTTGTCTATCCTGTTGTTGCCATGGTGATGTTAAATAAAACAAATCTGATGTTATTTTCCTTATACAGAAATGTTGTTTAATCATGTTTGAACTACCATTATATTTAAGACAGATTGATCAGTAAAAAATATGATAAATCCACGCATGGTTTGTAAATTGATTAAAATTATTGACATTTTATCAACGATTATGAAATATCCATTGCTTATATGTTACATACTATATACGTAATGTGCAGTCTGGTTAAAAGCACTCTGGTGAAATATGATTAGTTACTCAGGTTTAAGGCAGGTAATATGGTCTCCAATTGCCTGTATCCTATGGCTCGAGAAATATGAAATCCAGACAGGTAAAATGAGACCATATTCAAATTTGTCAAACTGCAAAACAGGTACTTTACAGATTCAGTCATTTTTGTGAGAGTTATTGCCCTTTACACAGGAATTTTATATCACCTAAAATCAAAGCTGGGTGATTGGCCAATCAAATGCATTTGATTTTCTTTTGCAGTATGACATATCTACTTATGTAGTGTTGGATATGTTGTATCTTGATAAAATAGTTTTACAACTTTTGATCTTTAGACATAGAATATATTTTGTATAAGATATCTATTTATTCTTGTAATATAACTTTATACGAGTATATGTATATACAGTATATATATATATCTTGATATATATTTCCGTAGTGTATACTTACGTTCTATTTATAGGCATGTGTGAATCCATTTCATCAGCTGGGCCTATATATTTAACATTTCCTACAAAATATCAAAATAAATTCATATGGCTTTATATTATACACAAAATATAAAGATTTGTTAGACAAAATGAACATAATACTCAAAATTCTCTATCATAAAATTAATATGTTTTTCATTTTTTATGTTGACAAAATAAACATCCACAATTTCTTGCCCTGCCTCCATTCATGGTTGTATTTTACTGAAATTTTGTGTGTTGAAAAAGAAATATCTGGACATTCTTCATGAAAAATTTGATGCCTAATACCTCATATGCAGGTAGAAATGAGAAGTAACAACAAAACCAGATTTCCTGTGGTGTAGTCACGGTTCATTAACTTCTGAAATTATCATCAAAATGATGTTACAAAAATTCATATTGTAAAATTAATTTGAGTATCTCAAATAAATGATAACGGAAAATAATGAAAATATTATCAAATGAAATTTAAAAAAAAAACTCTTTCAGCATGCATACAAACTTTTCCTAAAATCAGCCGATTAACAAATCCAGGAAAATTCTATGAGAAAGTGTTTAAATAGTTAGATTATATAGCAAAATTAGAATGTGCAGAAAGATTTTTACCCTGACAGTGTACATTAAATGGAGATATGTCCACATGTGTAACCATAGCAAAACGCCAATTATTTTTAAGTCGTTTCATCAATCTCATCGATCCTGACTTACCATATTTGTCGCCTCTATGTCTTTCCTTTCGTTTACTGCATATTACAGCTATGATAACGAGGAGAATTGCGACGAGAAGAAACAATAATCCACCAACTATCCCTCCAATTTCTGCCTGAGACAGGAAAATACCTGTTGGTTCTAAGAAAATGAAAGAAACACAGGTAATTAAAAAGATAATTGTGTACAAAATGTGTTATACTTAAGGGCATATGCTACCTTACTAAGCCATGTATCTTTTGATGAAAGTTTTATACTAGCTGGCAAACCTTTGAAATTTACATTATGAACAATTATTTGGAAAATATCAATAAATTTATGACATAGTTTTTACAACTGCATGATGCATGTATCACATAAAACGTTCGTTGTGCATAAACTTTCCTTGTTTTCATGGTTGCTATATATCAAAACAATGAAAATTAGTGCATGTATTATTATACCCATATATTATTGTTGCATAGGCTAATCATGCAAGTTTGTATCAACAAAATAATTTGAAAGCTCCAAACCATGAAAGTACACACAAACATTTCATAATATACAGTAAAAGGCTCGAGTATTTAACATAGTTATCAGCGGGTAGATAGAACTGTCAATGTGCCATCTGTATGCATAACAAATGTATCATCTTTACCATACTGACAGAGATATCAAACTTTCAGGTGAGTTCGAATGAAACTACCTTCAACTAAGGAAGAATTTATTTATATTTTATAAAGCTCACCAATGACAAGCACAAAATAATCAAAAAAATAAAATATTTCATGTTTTGCTGAAAATTAAAGGTAAATTTTTGAGACAAATACTTTTAAAAAAAATTCTAAAAACGTCTTTTATATCAGTATGTAAGTCATAAAGTTAAATCTGATGTGATCATCGAGAACAACAACTTGTATCAGTCAAAAGTTCATTACACATCATTTAAACCCCTGATTTAATTATGTATTAGTGACTTTATGTACTAGTGACTAATCTTTATATATGTGTCTCATAAAATTCAAAAGATGTAATCAATATAAACTGGTGCTGTTACTATTCGCTTTTAAAAGAATACTTTTTCTCGACTTAAATACAAACAAAATATTTATCCTATTTGGTAAATTTGTGCAAAAATCTGGGAAAAGAAACTTTAATCAGACGGAGGATATTTAGATGACCACTCTACTCAACTATAAACCACGCCATTTTACAAATTATCGTAAGAATCAGTTTAAAGATTTACTGACTAGGATCAATAACGTGATTAAACCTGATCAATTTCTGTATAAATATCCGCTTTTCTAATTCTGTTTCTCTTCTCTATAGGAACAGGGAACAACTGTTTATGAGCAAAAAAGAAAAGGTCCACAGCAGTTAGGTTCTGTGACAAAATTATCACTCTAACGATAATAATAATAATAAAAAAAACCCATTTTAATATAATTTTCAACATATTACCCATCAATATCCACACACAACATACCACGGTGACACAGGGGATTAACAAAGGGAGACAATATTGAAATAAAGGGACATAAATGACACTAAATGTGTTGGGTAAAATAATTTTAATAAAATTTGAAGAAAAAAAACACAAAAAAAAACACCTTTAAATAAACAGTAATAAATATCATAATAAACATTTTACAATTTTGTATCGATTTTAAATTTCA
>NC_047027.1:36798373-36911270 GCF_902652985.1 Pecten maximus | reverse complement strand
GCTTTGTGTACGAACACAGACGAATGTCGGGGTATTGCTATGAGTTCCAGGGTATGATGTCCGGGTAGGGTAATAGGAAGAGATGGAGTATTTATATCGAATTCAGATTAATATTGATAAGACAAATAAATATATTATATCAACGTTTACATTGACCTGACTTAATAAAAGTTAGTATTTTAGCACATTTATTTTCTTTGATCATGTATTAGGATGTTGATAGATATATATCTAAAGACAATATTTGTTATCACTAAACAAACAGATTGTAAAGTATCGAAATAAAATAAATTGGTAGGATTCATAGGCTTTACCAGTATAAAATGTCAGCTGGTTGCATTGATGGAAACTCCCTAATAAGGATTGGTTTGATTGTATGCATACAATAAAATGTACCAAAAGGGTCACACAAAAGGCTGTCTACACTGAACTGTCTCTATAGGAGTCACACACGAAACCTGTCTACACTGAACTGTCTCTATAGGAGTCACACACGAAACCTGTGAATACTGAACTGTCTCTTTAGGGGTCATACACTTAACCTGTTAATTCTGAACTGTCTCTATAGGAGTCACACACGAAACCTGTCTACACGGAACTGTCTCTAAAGGTGTCACACACGAAACCTGTCTACACTGAACTGTCTCTAAATGAGTCACACACGAAACCTGTTAATAGTGAACTGTCTCTAAATGAGTCACACACGAAACCTGTCTACACTGAACTTTCTCTATAGGAGTCACACACGAAACCTGTCTACACTGAACTTTCTCTATAGGAGTCACACACGAACCTGTCTACACTGAACTTTCTCTATGGGGTCACACACGAAACCTGTCTACACTGAACTTTCTCTATAGGAGTCACACACGAAACCTGTCTACACTGAAATGTCTCTAAATGAGTCACACACGAAACCTGTCTACACTGAACTGTCTCTATAGGAGTCACACACGAAACCTGTCTACACTGAACTGTCTCTATAGTAATCACACTCGAAACCTATCTACACTGAACTGTCTCTAAAGGAGTCACACTCGATACCTGTCTACACTGAACTTTCTCTAAAGGTGTCACACACGAAACCTGTCTACACTGAACTGTCCCTAAACGAATCCATCACGAAACCTGTCTACACTGAAATGTCTCTAAAGGTGTCACACACGAAACCTGTCTACACTGAACTGTCTCTAAAGGTGTCACACATGAGACCTGTTAATACTGAACGGTCTCTAAAGGTGTCACACACGAAACCTGTCTACACTGAACTGTCTCTAAAGGTGTCACACACAAAACCTGTCTACACTGAACTGTGTCTATAGGAGTCACACACGAAACCTGTCTACACTGAACTGTCTATATAGGAAACACACGAAACCTGTCTACACTGACCTGTCTCTATAGGAATCACACTCGACACCTATCTACACTGAACTGTCTCTAAATGAGTCACACTCGACACCTGTCTACACTGAACTGTCTCTATAGGAGTCAAACACGAAACCTGTCTACACTGAACTGTCTCTTTAGGAATCACACACGAAACCTGTCTACACTGAACTGTCTCTATAGGAATCACGCACGAAACCTGTCTACACTGAACTGTCTCTGTAGGCATCACACACGATACCTGTCTACACTGAACTGTCTCTATAGGAATCACACACGAAACCTGTCTACACTGAACTGTCTCTAAATGAGTCACACACGAAACCTTTCTATACTGAACTGTCTCTATAGGAGTCACACACGAAACCTGTCTATACTGAACTGTCTCTATTGCAGTCACACACGAAACTTTTTTACACTGAACTGTCTCTAGATAAAGATACCGAGTTAGAGCTTCCTCGCTATGTTGAGCGTAGGGCTAGCACACTTGCCGGCCTTCGTTTGTTGACAAGCACAATATTTAAGTCTTACAATTAACTGCACAAAGTAACTAGGTATATTGTGCTGGAGATTGAACCAGGAAACACCTGTGTCTCACCGTCAACTGGTCGAGGTGGTTCTAACTAGGAATTATGTGTGACAGAATTAACCACTTGGTTTTCCTAGCAATACTGACAAACGATTGTATAAAGAGACATACGTAAATAGCATTTCAAGTCTTATTTATTCCATCACCACTGTTAGTAATGGGGCGTTTAGGGCTCTAGCCTCACGCTCAGCCGGACGAGATAGTTATAGCTAGGTAAACTGTGCTGGTGATCGAACGAGTGATCACTGGTGTGCTAGTCTTACTTTCCATTGGACGAGACAGTTATAACCAGGCTAATTGTGGCTTTTACAATAAGGGCTACTCCTTATTACATTACACAGATGTCACCTATAAATTAGAGTTAGTGAATTATATATCTTGTAGATCAGATACATATTTGGTACATGGAGGAAAACATCAATTGTCATTGTGATATTGCTAATATTCTGCATTGTCTTTTGTTAATGTCTGAGGCTGTGGTCAGAATCAAAACAGGAAAGTTTATAATGGAGTCAAGAACGATACTGATTAGTAACCCTTTAAGCAAAAGGATGTATCATACACATAAAATAAACTGTTGATCATAAACATACTAAAAATTATGTATTTCATAACCATGATATAAGCTATGTATATATCAAACAAAATATCAAGCAAACACAAACAATACACTTGCTGACAACAAACCGAAAATATATAGACAACTCAGCCATGATGGAATAACGTATATACATACCTTCTGTTTGTCTGTCTTGGAAAATGTCGTCTACTCTTACTGTTTTGGTTTGATAGTTTATATACTGTGTGTTTGGTCGCATTCGAACAATACATTTGTAAACTAAGTGGAAATTTCCAGTATGTATTCGGACGCTTTGTGTACGAACACAGACCGAATGTTCGGGAGTTATGGCTAAAAATAATACTGCGGTAATGATTCCAACGAAAGCGTAACCAGGGCTCTCCACTGATGTCCGGGTAGGATAATAGGAAGAGATGGAGTATTTTATATCGAATTCAGATTAATATTGATAAGACAAATAAATAATTATATAAACATTTACATTGACCTGACTTAATAAAAGTTATTATTTTAGCACATTTATTTTCTTTGATCATGTATTAGGATGTTGATAGATATATATCTAAAGACAATATTTGATATCACCTAACAAACAGATTGTAAAGTATCGAAATAAAATAAATTGGTAGGATTCATAGGCTTTAACAGTATAAAATGTGAGCTGGTTGCATTGATGGAAACTCCCTAATAAGGATTGGTTTGATTGTATGCATACAATAAAATGTACCAAAAGGGTCACACAAAAGGCTGTCTACACTGAACTGTCTCTATAGGAGTCAAACACGAAACCTGTCTACACTGAAATGTCTCTAAATGAGTCACACACGAAACCTGTTAATACTGAACTGTCTCTAAAGGTGTCACACACGAAACCTGTTAATACTGAATTGTCTCTAAAGGTGTCGCACACGAAACCTGTTAATACTGAACTGTCTCTATAGGAGTCACACACGAAACCTGTCTACACTGAACTGTCTCTATAGGAGTCACACACGAAACCTGTATACACTGAACTGTCTCTAAAGGAATCAAACACGAAATCTGTCTACACTGAACTGTCTCTATAGGAGTCACACACGAAACCTGTCTACACTGAACTGTCTCTAAAGGAATCAAACACGAAACCTGTCTACACTGAACTTTCTCTATAGGAGTCACACACGAAACCTGTTAATTCTGAACTTTCTCTATAGGAGTCACACACGAAACCTGTCTACACTGAAATGTCTCTAAATGAGTCACACACGAAACCTGTCTACACTGAACTTTCTCTATAGGAGTCACACACGAAACCTGTCTACACTGAACTGTCTCTATAGGAGTCACACACGAAACCTGTCTACACTGAACTGTCTCTATAGTAATCACACTCGAAACCTGTCTACACTGAACTGTCTCTAAAGGTGTCACACTCGAAACCTGTCTACACTGAACGGTCTCTAAAGGAATCAAACACGAAATCTGTCTACACTGAACTGTCTCTATAGGAGTCAACCACGAAACCTGTCTACACTGAACTGTCTCTAAGAGAATCCAACACGAACCTGTCCTACACTGACCTGTCTCTATAGGATGTCACACACGAAACCTGTTAATTCTGACTGTCTCTAAATGAGTCACACACGAAACCTGTCTACACTGAACTGTCTCTAAAAGAGTCACACATGAAAACCTTCTACACTGAACTGTCTCTAAAGGAGTCACACACGAAACCTGTCTACACTGAACTGTCTCTATGGGAATCACACACGAAACCTGTCTACACTGAACTGTCTCTATGGGAGTCACACACGAAACCTGTCTACACTGAACTGTCTCTAAAAGGTCCCACACGAAACCTGTCTTCACTGAACTGTCTCTAAAGGAGTCACAAACGAAACCTGTCTACACTGAACTTTCTCTATAGGAGTCACACACGAAACCTGTCTACACTGAACTTTCTCTATAGGGTCACACACGAAACCTGTATACACTGAACTGTCTCTAAAGGAATCAAACACGAAACCTGTTAATACTGAACTGTCTCTAAAGGTGTCACACACGAAACCTGTCTACACTGAACTGTCTCTATAGTAATCACACTCAAAACCTATCTACACTGAACTGTCTCTAAAGGTGTTACACACGAAACCTGTCTACACTGAAATGTCTATAAAAGAGTGATACACGAAACCTGTCAATACTGCACTGTCTCTAAACATGTTACACACGAAACCTGTCTACACCGAATTGCCTCTTAAGAGTCATACTCGAAACCTGTATACACTGGACTGTCTCTACTGGAGTCACATACGGAACCTGTCTACACTGAACTGTCTCTAAATAAACATACCGAGTTAGAGCTTCCTCGCTATGTTGAGCGTAGGGCTAGCACACTTGCCGGCCTTCGTTTGTTGACCAGCACAATATTGAAGTCTTACACTTAACCGCACGGAGTAACTGTATATTGTGCTGGAGATTGAACCAGGAACCACCCGTGTCTCACTCTCAACTGGTCGAGGTGGTTCTAACTAGGAATTATGTGTGACAGAATTAACCACTTGGTTTTCCTAGCAATCCTGACAAACGATTGTATCAAGAGACATACGTAAATAGCATTTCAAGTCTTATTTATTCCACCACCACTATTATTAATGGGACATTTAGTGCTCTAGCCTCACGCTCTGCCGGACGAGCTAGATCCAACTAGGTATACTGTGCTGGTGATCGAACGAAGGACCGCTGGTGTGCTGGTCTTACTTTCCGTTGGACGAGGCAGTTCTAACTAGTCTAATTGTGGCTATTACAATAATGGGTACTCCTTATTACATTACACATATGTCATCTCTATATTAGAGTTAGTGAACTATATATCTTGTAGATCAGATACATATTTGGTACATGGAGGAAAACATCAATTGTCATTGTGATATTGCTAACATTCTGCATAGTCTTTTGTTAATGTCTGAGGCTGTGGTCAGAATCAAAACAGGAAGGTTTATAATGGAGTCAAGAACGATACTGATTAGTAACCCTTTAAGCAAAAGGATGTATCATACACATAAAATAAACTGTTGATCATAAACATACTAAAAATTATGTATTTCATAACCATGATATATGCTATGTATATATCAAACAAAATATCAAGCAAACACAAACAATACACTTGCTGACAACAAACCGAAAATATATAGACAACTCAGCCATGATGGAATAACGTATATACATACCTTCTGTTTGTCTGTCTTGGAAAATGTCGTCTACTCTTACTGTTCTGGTTTGATAGTTTAAATACTGTGTGTTTGGTCGCATTCGAACAATACATTTGTAAACTAAGTGGAAATTTCCAGTATGTATTCGGACGCTTTGTGTACGAACACAGACCGAATGTTCGGGAGTTATTGCTAAAAATAATACTGCGGTAATGATTCCAACGAAGCGTAACCAGGGCTCTCCACTGATGTCCGGGTAGGGTAATAGGAAGAGATGGAGTATTTATATCGAATTCAGATTAATATTGATAAGACAAATAAATATATATATCAACGTTTACATTGACCTGACTTAATAAAAGTTAGTATTTTAGCACATTTATTTTCTTTGATCATGTATTAGGATGTTGATAGATATATATCTAAAGACAATATTTGTTATCACTAAACAAACAGATTGTAAAGTATCGAAATAAAATAAATTGGTAGGATTCATAGGCTTTACCAGTATAAAATGTCAGCTGGTTGCATTGATGGAAACTCCCTAATAAGGATTGGTTTGATTGTATGCATACAATAAAATGTACCAAAAGGGTCACACAAAAGGCTGTCTACACTGAACTGTCTCTATAGGAGTCACACACGAAACCTGTCTACACTGAACTGTCTCTATAGGAGTCACACACGAAACCTGTCTACACTGAACTGTCTCTATAGGAGTCACACACGAAACCTGTCTACACTGAACTGTCTCTATAGGAGTCACACACTTAACCTGTTAATTCTGAACTGTCTCTAAAGGAGTCACACACGAAACCTGTCTACACGGAACTGTCTCTAAAGGTGTCACACACGAAACCTGTTAATAGTGAACTGTCTCTAAATGAGTCACACACGAAACCTGTCTACACGGAACTGTCTCTAAAGGTGTCACACACGAAACCTGTTAATAGTGAACTTTCTCTATAGGAGTCACACACGAAACCAGTCTACACTGAACTTTCTCTATGGGGTCACACACGAAACCTGTATACACTGAACTGTCTCTAAAGGAATCAAACACGAAACCTGTTAATACTGAACTGTCTCTAAAGGTGTCACACACGAAACCTGTCTACACTGAACTGTCTCTATAGGAATCACACTCAACACCTATCTACACTGAACTGTCTCTAAAGGTGTCACACACGAAACCTGTCTACACTGAAATGTCTCTAAATGAGTCACACACGAAACCTGTCTACACTGAACTGTCTCTAAAGGTGTCACACACGAAACCTGTCTACACTGAACTGTCTCTTAACGAATCAAACACGAAACCTGTCTACACTGAAATGTCTCTAAATGAGTCACACACGAAACCTGTCTACACTGAAATGTCTCTAAATGAGTCACACACGAAACCTGTCTACACTGAACTTTCTCTTTAGGAGTCACACACGAAACCTGTCTACACTGAACTGTCTCTAAAAGTGTCACACACGAAACCTGTCTACACTGAACTGTCTCTTAAGGTGTCACAGATGAGACCTGTTAATACTGAACGGTCTCTAAAGGTATCACACTCGAAACCTGTCTACACTGAACTATCTCTAAAGGTGTCACACACGAAACCTGTCTACACTGAACTGTCTCTATAGGAGTCACACTCGACACATGTCTACACTGAACTGTCTTAATAGGAAACACACGAAACCTGTCTACACTGACCTGTCTCTATAGGAGTCACACTCGACACATGTCTACACTGAACTGTCTTTATAGGAAACACACGAAACCTGTCTACACTGAACTGTCTCTATAGGAGTCACACTCGACACATGTCTACACTGAACTGTCTTTATAGGAAACACACGAAACCTGTCTACACTGAACTGTCTCTACAGGAGTCACACTCGACACCTGTCTACACTGAACTTTCTCTATAGGAGTCACACACGAAACCTGTCTACACTGAACTGTCTCTATAGGAATCACAAACGAAACCTATCTACACTGAACTGTCTCTAAAGGAGGCACACACGAAACCTGTTAATTCTGAACTGTCTCTAAAAAAGTCACACACGAAACCTGTCTACACTGAACTGTCTCTATAGGAATCACAAAGGAAACCTATCTACACTGAATTGTCTCTAAGGAGGCACACACGAATCCTGTCTACACTGAACTGTCTCTATAGGAGTCACACTCGACACATGTCTACACTGAACTGTCTTTATAGGAAACACACGAAACCTGTCTACACTGACCTGTCTCTATAGGAATCACACTCGACACCTATCTACACTGAACTGTCTCTACAGGAGTCACACTCGACACCTGTCTACACTGAACTTTCTCTATAGGAGTCACACACGAAACCTGTCTACACTGAACTGTCTCTATAGGAATCACACACGAAACCTATCTACACTGAACTGTCTCTATAGGAATCACAAACGAAACCTATCTACACTGAACTGTCTCTAAAGGAGGCACACACGAAACCTGTTAATTCTGAACTGTCTCTAAAAGAGTCACACACGAAACCTGTCTACACTGAACTGTCTCTATAGGAATCACAAAGGAAACCTATCTACACTGAACTGTCTCTAAGGAGGCACACACGAATCCTGTCTACACTGAAATGTCTCTAAAGGAGTCAAACACGAAACCTGTCTACACTGAACTGTCTGTAATGGAATCAAACACGAAACCTGTCTACACTGAAATGTCTCTAAATGAGTCACACACGAAAGGTGTTTTCCCCGAACGCCTACATATTTAGAACAACAGGCAGAGACATCAAAGGGAGGGTAATTATAGTCTGTTCATGCATGTTCTGTATTTACCCGAGATATTTTACCTGCAGAAATCATTTGACAACTAAAGAAAATCAAGACACTAGCATATACATTTCAACGTTTGGATAAGTTATACGAGCATTCGAATTCTGCAAGTTTATATCTATTCAAATTTTGAAAACAACACTATCCGAATCCTAATTATATCTTGAGCATTAGACATATACATGTACATGTATGCTAATATAAAGCTACCTTTTGGGAATATCGCTATTATAATCTTAGAATGTTACATGTTCATAAGTATCACATATTTTGATAGGAATAACGTTACCACTATTAGAATCTAATATCGTGTTTATATAATGTAACGTTACAAGACGGACAAAATTGAAATTAACAAATATACACAGAAAACTGTAACAGGCATGCAAATATACATGTACACCGTTGGAAGATATTAACAAATATATTATCACAGTGTAATAAACTACCGTAACATTAAAATATCAATGCAAAACACATTGTACCATTGGCAAACTTCCCTTGTGGAGAGGATACGTACACGAAAATTGCATATTGTTGACAACGATACATACACGATGAAGCACTGTCCATATGTTACATTAGTATACACACCTAACATAACTGAAGTAGTTCGGAGGCTGCATCTGATGGAATAGTGAGGGACAGTGTGGCAATTATATAAGTTATTGTCACATAAGCTATTCCTAATAAAGTTAAAGTCTAACTGAGCATTAGCCATAGTTGGTGATAACAATATGAGTGAAAACTGTAGAATGATAGTCCTGGAGATAATTTGGAAGTTTGTATGGAATACATACATGTAGCTTTGGCATTCAACTCCAAGTGTCATGCCATCCCGTAGCCTGGGTTACATCACAGCTCATCAGTTTTACTGATCTCTGTAAAGTGAGCGGTTTTTACTTAGCAGCATCATCATTTTAAGTATTTTTGATTGGTATCAGAGAGGTGTTCAAAGAGAAAAAAGAACGTTTTGTTTATAACTTGTAATTAAGAATAAAGCAAAGTATTTGATATCATTTTCCGTTGGATGAAATTGATAATTTGATAGAATTATTAATACATATTTGACAATATTTTTTTTATGAATTGTTAATAATTAGTAATTTGATGATTATCAATTTGTTTAAGTATTGACAATTATCATGTGTATAGTTAATTCTAATATATTATATTTTTGTGCATTATATATTCATTGAGTATTGATCTTTGATTTTGATGAGAAATACAATGAAATTTACAGGAAACATACACAGGTAAAACACAGCTAAGGTAGCAGTGTACAGTAAAAATGCCCAATTCTGAATAAATATGGCACATTTTTTAGATATGTAAACATTGCCAGTTAACCCTACACATAACCTCTAATAAAGTATATATTCTTATAATCTGTACAACATTTGCAAGTTTGATACAGCTCTGAAGGATAAGTAAACTGATATTTTCTGTGATTTTTAGAGCTGTGAATACCATGGTAACAGCTTAAAAAATGCTCAAAAATTGCATTATGATATTTGACCCAAAATGACACAATTCTCTACACAATTTTTTTTCTGAAACCTATTTAAAATTAAATATCTATCCCAAAGACAGAATTAATCTTGTTTTGACATATGTTGTATATTAAGTTTCTCCGCTATCTCACCTTTTCTGTGGGCTTCCATTTTTCGCTGTAGGCAAAACTAAATTTCCTGTGAAAACACACTTGCGGAAAATCCGGAAATTTTAAATCCGGAACGAATTTATTAATTTTTGTTTTAACAAATGTGAAAACTGTATGTACTACTTCTTACTGAATATACAAATTATAGTGTACATTTATTTTTTCATTTTTATGCATATCATAATACAGGAGTTATTTGCTTAACAAAAAAATCGCCCAAGGCCAGGCTGTCCTACTGTAGTTTGCTACCCAACAGGTGACTTAAGTGACTTCACTAGAACAGACAATAAATTACTGTACAAACATAGTCAGTAGTGTGTTATTTTAAAATATAAACGTTCAGGGAATCAGCCACACGGAACCTGTTTACACTGGTATTCATCTAAAAAGGTCACGCATGAAAGCTGACGATCACCTACCTACTCCAGAAACAGTTCAGTATACCTACTACCTCGGCCGGATCAGCGTAGGGGTAGAACACATGTACAATATGCAAGTCTTTTGCTTTACTGCACCAGATAGTTATTACTAGGTATATTTTGCTAGAGATTGAACTTAAAGCCGCCTTTGTACTGATCTTACACTCAACCGAAGGAAGTAGTTCTAGTGAGGTACTGTCGAAATAAAATAAATTCGTAGGATTTATCAGTGTAAGACGTGAGCCGGTTTGATATATGACTTACCTAACGCCACTTACCTGGATTTTACTTACGATGGCGCACCACTAGGCTGTATGAATTGGTTCCCTATTCAGTTTGTTTTGATTGTATACATACTTGTCATAATTGGTTTTATAATTAATGATTTATTCCGAAATTCACAATATTTCCTTAAGAGTTGTTGACTGCTGATTAAATTAAGTATATTATATTTCATTGACACGTTTGATTGAAAGTTTTAGTGATAATGATTGGGGTTTTGTTGTTTTTTTTTTTTACTCTAATACAAGTGACTCCAATCGGGGCATTGCTTGTTGACAAACACCGTCACAGTCGAAAATTATAATGTGTTTTCGAGAAATTGATTTAAGAATGTCCGCTATTTTTTTTTATGAATATGTAACTTTTATGAGAAATATGTTTCCTCTTCTATGTAAGATCCCCTGTACACACCTTAATTTTAACATTTAAATCTTATGTAGGTTAAATGTACTATAGCTATCTATGTTGTCAGTGTATACACACACTAGAAATATCTATGTTACGTCATTAGTAAACATGTTTTTGACTGCATAAAATGGTGTTTACTAAAGCTTACTTCAAATATTGATACAGCCAACCGGATGCAAATTTGCCAATTTCTGTATAATTCTTAGTTTATAATTTCGTAAAAAGGATTAATTTTCAGTTTTTGATTTGCTGCTTTCGTTTTAGTAGACACATACACCTGGTGACACGTATATGAATAATACAAAGCATATGAGCAGATTGACAGATATATACCTAGACCAGGAAGGTAGTAAACACAGGAAAGTATGGAAGACACCAACAGGTAGGATTTTATCTGAAATCTTGGGTTTTATTTTAGTTACCAACAATGTAGTGTGTTTATGTCGTAAGAGATAAGAGTTTAGATTATATGGTTTAAGGACTGTTTGATCTTATCTATGTGATTAAACATAATGTGATTGAAGTGCTTCTTGCGAAGTCCATAATATTACATGTGCGAACTGCACTGCTCACAAAAAGCTTTTATTTGTAATTAAGTGAAGTCTATAATACCTATTTCAACTAAGACAGAAAGCAGTGACTGCTCGGTTGATAATCCAAAGGAAAAATAAACAAAAATAAGGATACCAATCTTCTAAGATTTTCAAAACACTCATCTAGGGTAAGATACTATTTTACAGGAAATATAGTCTTATATCTGTGTTGGCTGCGAATTTATATCATTTAAGTTAGACGTATCTAAAATATAATGTGTTACACTTAAATAAAATGCAATGTTATAATCATATTGTGACTTTACCCTATGAGTACGTTTATGTTTGTTGCTGTCCTGACTTTCACAAGGCTGTTGACGAGGAACTATGTGTCGTGGATAACAAATGTAAGTAAGAGGTTTTGTTTCACTAGCTTACGCTATGAAATAATATTTACATTTTACAATTTTCCCCATTTTTCGCTACAGGTATCAGAATCGATTGTATACTTTCATTTAATATTTGTCGAACAACGGCGTGAGCTACTAAAGCTACTTACAGAAAGCTCAGATATACCTAATAACTGAAAATTCTCAGATATTATGATGGATTTATTTTTGACTTTTGTCCTACTTCCGGTATATCCCGACATTTGTATCTTCTGGTGAATTTCAAATACGTTGACAAAAATAATTGCAGAAACATTCAGACTTATGAAGCATTAAACCAGAAATAATAGCCAAAACCTTTTTAAATTGAATTAACGATGATCGAGATAGCAACATTGATGTTATTCAAATTTGAAGCTTTATTTGTTTTAGCGAATGCATTGAAAAACGCTTGAAGTGTTCAACATCCATTGACCTTTGGTCAGATTGCATCTTCAATGGATTCTAACCAAAGAGAAGCTACAGGTAAGCTGGTTGATGATTCCTATAATTTATATCAACTTTGCCAGCATAATTATCTAAAACGTGAAAATATTAATTTCATATCATTTTATTTTTAAAAAAATGAGAAAAAAATGCGTTTGCAGAACGCATACTAAACTACAGACCATTGAACATGATTATCTTTGGTTTGCGTAGTAGTCAGAATTTAGATTTTTTTGGACAGATTAATTATCAGCTGCACTGTGCCTTTTCTAAACCAAAATCCCACACAAGGGTTTTTTTCATGCAACATGAGCAGTTCTCGCACGGAATACAACTTTTAGTCCCTTCCGACGGACTTGATGTTAGTAGTGAAGGTTTAGAATAGTGCCAGAGCATTGATCCTTGTTTTGGTGTCTTGTGTTTGTAGCTATTCCGTAGCTTTCAGAATGATGACACTTATCTCCCCTACCTTATAGGGACAAACCAACCAATTGTTTTCCCATAGACTTTACTGTTAACGTTTTGGAGTATTTCATTCAAATTCTTGAATTCAATATGACAATTATGGTTTATAACAAAAGTTTAGGTTCTGATATAACATCTAATCCAAAAAAAGTTGGGTCCTGCAGCTCAAATTTTCTCGAGGGTAACCATTTTGAAAATGGGTGAATTTGGTAATAGAAATTCTCAAGAATCTTAAATGTTTACCTGTTAATTGTTATTACTAAACTTATGGGAAACGAGAAATATCTTTAAAAAAGATAAACGGCATAGTTTTAATGCTGGTGGTTATAATGTTAAAATGATGGTGAAATAAATTAACGAACTAAAGCGTTTTAGCACAAATAACAAAATTATATCAGTTTTGATCATTTTTGGTAATAATAAGACTGCATTTGAATCAGGAATATGATTTTATTTACGTGTCATTTAAAAAAGATAATCTACTTATCCAGCTTGCATTCAATCTTATCTTTGTTTCGTTTTTAACTGCATATCTGCATTTTGCATTGACCGCTACATTGACCAATCACATACTTCATCTTGACCAGTAACGCCACCTGTCACTTCATATCCGGGGCCAAAAGAAAATTATACGACTATGCCGAAAGAATCAATCGGACTTACGAAATTTATAACAACATTTCTTATTGATAGTTACCTATCAGGCTACATATCTATTTTCTCGCTTCAAAACATACTGGCCAATCAGTGGCTGCCAGACATTTTATCCTTGGCTCTATACACAGGGGCTGTTTCGAAAATCTATTTTTTCAATTGGTTGGTTGTTCCCTTATACCCTTACTCTCTTAACCATTATGCGACATTCAGTTTCTGCTGATCGTATGATAGGGCTGGGAGTGGGGGATGGGAGGTAACTCTAGTGACCAAAGCTGGGTTTCCTGAGTAAAACTGCTGCCAGAGAGGTAAAATGACATTTTATCTTGGCAAGTGCTGTTTACATGTGCAATTGCCATGGCAATTACCCACAAAACATTCACAACTTATTTTACTAGAACATGTTTTTAGTTTTTTGGGCGTCGTCTATTTATCCTTGAGTCTTTATCCAGACTGTAAACCAGTCCTATTCCGATGAGCCATGAAGTATGCTTGTTTTTCTGATTCTATACAGAACTTAGACAGCTGTATGGGTTGTACCAATGCATCTGAACTGGCACCGATGGTCAGATGAAAAATACTATATATTGCCGCTGGAGTAGTCCGAAATATGTCATAGTAATTCCTAATGTTTTTGAGCTCTGTTTTAAATGATTGGGTATATGGCAGCCACGACGGCCATTTTGTGAGATGATTGCGCAATCATGGTTTTCCTGAGCAACTATTTTAAACTTCCTCTCGAATTCCCCCAGTGAGGTTCAGTTCAAACTGGCCTTTAATGACTCCGCGATTGTCCTGACCGAGTTTACATTTTTCGGTCCAAAATGCAATAGTTGCCACCATGGTCACCATCTTGTGAAACACATTTTAACTTCCCCAGTTCAATTCTTGCCAGTGAGCCAAAAGCAGAGAGACACAAAGGAATAAATGATTGTATCAAAGGCAAACTCAGCTGCCATGTTTCGTAGAGTGCAAACATTTGAAACATTACATTATATTCAATTCGAATTCTTACATAATTGCTAAAGTTGTTTTCGAATATCGTTTATAAGTTGTGTCCTATTTCAGAAAGCAACCATTAAAATTCGACCAATTGTCGTTGACAATTTCTGATTTTTATCTAATTTTGTTTCTGTGCCACTTATCTTAAAACTTTCAATCCACTTTCATAATTCTGCCTGATAGGTACGTTGTATAAACGTACATAAATACAAATTAAACAGAACTCTATGTTCCAACTGACAATGAATCTTATACATTTAAGGCAACTGGATTAACAAGTATGTATAATTGTTTTGTTGTGAAAATATCATCAATGGGTGACAGTGAGTTGCAATGACTTCTGGGTACTTTTTGCATGGTATGAATAATATAACATGTTTTATTTTGTAAATAAAAACTACTATAACCATAGTTTATTAGATGTCTGAATAAAGTAAGGCGCTTCTTAATTGATACTAAGAATAAATCTTTTAGAAACAATATATCTTTACGATATACCTGGGAGCATGGAGATATTAAAAATAATCGCTATAATACAATTAAACAATTCTTCGTCCAAAATTTAGGCCTGTTGTTTTAACGCATACTACAGGATTTTCAGTTGCAAAGATATAAACGTAATTTGAAACAAAATGTGTCAGAAACAACTTATTCAAACCGTGAGATAAACAATGTACACAATGGTAACTTTTATCTTAATTATCTAAATTTACCAAACTAGATTTTCTATGAATACCAAATCTTTATAAAAAGTAAACGGTAAGATGATGTTGATTTAAAAGAACATTGTCTTGTTTAATCTGGTTAGGCACAAGTATCGGTTGATAAGTACAATATGCTTTTTAAGTTCTGTCTTTCAATTTTATATTACAGTGAGTCCTCCGACAGAACCACGTGAGTATTCTAAATAGTATTAACCAGCTGATGTACTTTATATACATAAAGAAAGATAACTTGGTGGTGAATTGTGTCAACAATATATCTTTATGCGATAAAGCTGTAATACAAAACAACTGTAGTGTATTGTGAATAAACAGCAAATATCTTTATAAATCCTATGAACGATTTTGTTCTCTGCCTTTTCCTTCTTGTTCCTCTCAATCACCTGAAAACACATGGCAACTACATATGAACAATTTTCTGGAATTAATAAACAAAACAATTCAATCGGGATTATTACACGTTTCATCTTTTGTACACTACCATACGATTCTATGTATTTTAGGGTATACATAGCTTATCGTGTGGTTTTGTCCTTAACGGTGTAGCAATGTTGAATGTCAGAATAAAGATTGATGAGTAACTATCCGGATGTCTCCTATAGGCGAGGTGGGGTTTCAAGCAATTTTAATTTCCCGCCTAAAGAATGTTTTACCCTTTAAGACAACTCACCGATATCGCATTGGCTGTACATTTAACCCAAATACGCCCATGGTACACTTGTCTTATTAACTAAATACGTATCTTTAATACTAACCAATAAACGTAGCAAACAGATGAAAAATACTTATTTGTTTTAACAAAATTCTGCTCCTTTTGTTACATAATACAATCTCTGTTATTTTACGAATTGAATTGCCAAATTTCTATATATAGGACAATCATTATCTAAAACGCTTACTTCTCTATTTCTATCAGCATGATGTAACGAAGGCAAGCGAACGTTGTTTACGATGTGGTATATGTTAGTCCGTGTTGAAGTGATGTTTACGTACTATCTTGTTTAGCATTATTACCATTATTATATTATAATAATGTAGTATTGATACTACTATACTGTCTTTGTATGTAGTCCATTATTCCGTATAATACAGTATATATATTGTACTATGCATTAAAATCAATTAACAAAAATGAAATAATTTAAAAATTAATTTTGGAAATACAGAAATGTATGTGTTAGAAGTACAGTTGAGTGTAGACTAAAGGTTACACCCAAGTGCACTCCGAGTGCACTCCATTTGGACTTGGAGTGCACTCCGTTTGGACTCCAGGTAAACTTGGAGTGCACTCCAAGTGGACTCCGAGTCTACCTGGAGTCCTATAAGACACCATGCCTATACCCCAGTTCTATAATCAGACTACATGTGTATATCATATATACATGTATTAATACTTTGATACTTTTAATATAATTTACATATAAATAAATAGATTTTTACAAATTACTTTTGTTCTCTTGATATTATTACTAACATTTGTTTAGTCTACTCGGAATATTTATTTTATTGTTAATACATGGTAATAATGCCTACATGTTAAATTTATATTTATTAAGATCCATAAAAGACAGTTATACAATTTATGCTATAATCAGGTTTCTATGAAAGTTAACTGCTTATTATTTCATATTTTATTAAGATGTAAGTGAATTGTATTTCATTCTGTCAAGGAATTGAAAATTATTTTAATTAGAATATTTATTACTGTACATATATCATGACTGTAAAGGAAGTTTAGATAATGTATCTATATTATGTTATTGATTATTCAAAATATTGAAAGTTTACAGTATTTAATGAATTATGTGTTATTTTAATAAGACATTCTCTACATATATGTACTCAGTTCAGGCAAGTAATTATGAAATAAACATAATCATTTTAGTTTATATAGGTTATATATTTAAATGTATCATTAGAAAAATATACATTTACAACTACATATTTATGAGCATTACCTGGTTAAAGTAATGTTCTTACATAATGTAAACACAAGTATGTAGTTCTGGACTACCCATAATGAATGAAAGTATCTGTTTAATTGCTATTATTATTGGTCATGCATGACTAACTCTGGCCTGACACACCTGAGACCTGTGCCAGGTGAGTTTTAGGAGCCAGCTACATACTGTCCTGGTTTCACAGAAATACCTGTGTCAATACTGTCACTTTACGGCTTCAAATGATGAAGCTGTGCAAAGCAGGGTGTGTTATAACCTCAGGCCAATTAACAGAACAGTAAGATTGTAGCTCTACATATCTGAGAGGCCTTAATCAGACCAAAATTACATGTATAAATGAAATACCAGTGTAATTAAGGTGGAAATGTAACGATAAGCTGTAAAACCATTAACAAATTGGTTAACAGGTTTAAGAAGACCAACTCTGTTGAAACGAAGTCATTCTATACTGAAATTAGAAAGTAAAAATAAGCTGTTTCTTATTACCAGAGACTTGTATATGTGATATACAAGTCTCTGTTATTACATTGTTACCTGTCTAAACCGTAAGTCATTGAGACCAAACGTATTGGCCGGTTTCTGCAGGTGTCCGGTATGTAGAGGTACAATGTTGAATGATATACGTTCAGAAAAAAATAATGAAAATCAAATTAAGAAATGATGCAGTTCTTATCTTGTTATATTCAAAAATATAAAGACAGTGCTTTAAAAAATTAATTGTAAAGAAAGAGATTGAAGTAAAAATTATAATAATTTCAGTGTAATTCCAAATGGTAGAATGAATGTAAATTCACCATTTCCCAAAACCAACCTATAGCCTTATACCCGTAATTAGTACACATTGTTCACGTCCAGGAAATAAGATTATAGAGCCTGAGGTACAATTTGCCTCAGGGCAGTTGGACACGGCAACCTATGTACCATTTACCTGTAAAACTGACCTGTTGGAACTACATCGTGTTCTATTCCCATTTAGTCAATATCTATCATAATATGTGTCACTCATACATTTTATGTAACAGATACAGGTCATGAATGTACAATGGTTGTTCAAGCCAATTATAAAATCATAAATTTAAATGTTCAAACTTTAAAAAAGATAACACGAGGCCAGCTGCAGTTGGTGTATGGAATGTTTGATAAGTATTTACTTAACTCAAACATGAGAATTATATTAATCTATGTTGATTTACATATTGACTTCTAATACTCTATACTTTGGTTTGGTTTGGTTAGGTTTATTTTGTTTAACGTCCTATTAACAGCTATGGTCATTTAAGGACGGCCTCCCGTGCGTGCGACATGCATGCGTGTGGTGAGTGCGTATGTGTGTTTTGGGAGGCTGCGGTATGTTCGTGTTAAGTCTCCTTGTGATAGGCCGGAACTTTTGCCGATTTAAAGTGCTATCTCACTGAAGCATACTGCACTATACATACTTCCATTATAATATCAAAGACATAAAGTAATAGTACCAGTTTGATTTTTTTTTCAAATATTTTTTTTTATAATAATGACTTATAACTGTTTTGATAATACTGTAATAGGAATGGACAATCATATCATTTCAAAAGTGTCAGATATCGACCGTCACAAGTCTGTACCTATATTCTATATGACCTTGGTATTGGTCAGCCTGAGTTTCCTCTAGCCCTGACACCATACCAGACATGGTGTCATGTCCAGAGGAAACTCGGGCTAGGTAAAGGTAAGGTGTGATGTCCAGTTTCCATCTAACAATTAAGGGGGTCTTTATCTAGTTAGATGACCATGTGTACACCTGTCCAGATCTTCACACCTTATAAGGTAAACTTGGAGGAAGGGGTCATTATTGGGGTCAGTGTAAGTCTGTCTGTTCTCCACACCCCTGTAATCATGATATACAGGTAAATATTGACCTGGAAGATGAGGGTGGGGGGGTGGGGTGGGGGGGGGGGGGGGGGGGGGTGGGGTGGGGTGGAGATTGTATGTTATATAACTGTTAAAAGAACTCCATTTATGACCAGGATTTAATGAGGCAGGTATAACAAAACTAAGTTGGTTTACCAAATGGAAATGTAAGTTTGATCTTAAAGTTTAAACTGTAAATCAATATTAGACATTGGATCCGGAATATGCTATCAAGGTGATAAAAAAACAATTCGTTTGTATTGTATGTTAAGATAAATTTAAACTGTTGGAAGAAAAGTATTTGAAATATTAAAAACAGTACTTAGTACTTCGAGTACAAGTTATGTCCAGTACACAATCAAACTCTACATTTTGAGAGACCACAAACAACTTGCCAAATATGTTTTGTTTATTACTAATTTCTATTAATTTACGTGGCTTGTTAAAACTCTTCAAATCAAAGGAATGCTATCATACATTTTTCAACGAAGTGCCAGATCTATTCATTTTATATAGGGTTTACTAATAGAAAAAATCTATTATAATAGATATTGTTAGTTAACCAACTAAAAATGAACCAACAAAATAATAAGATGATATATACAAAGATAAAACAGTAACACATATCTTATTGTTACATGTTTAAGGAGTCTAAATGTATAAGAGTATACATCTATCTATAAACATTATGTATATATGTACATTTGTACTTGGTTACAGGTACATGTGATACATGTGGACCCAGGTAGGATTGGGGCCTGATAGGACTCCAGGTAAACTTGGAGTGCACTCCGAGTGCACTCCGAGTGCACTCCAAGTTTACCTGGAGTCCAAACGGAGTGCACTCCAAGTCCAAACGGAGTGCACTCGGAGTGCACTTTGTGTAACCTTTAGTCTACACTCAACTGTATGTCTAAAATTTAGACATTTTTTAGAATTTAATACAAATTATTCAAGATTGAAAAACGGTTCATTTTTCATCATGTGTGGTTAATGATTGTTATACGAATAACCATTTTATTTAAAAGGGACAACACCGTGTAAAGCTTTAATGGATTTAGGCAGTTACATAGCAACTTTCAAACAAATAACTTTCAATATCAAGACATGGCTATAAGGTTATGTATTTCTCAATACATTTGTTCTAAACAACATCAATAGATACATATACATCTAAATACATTCATTGGAGGTATTCGTAGCTACTTGGCATTTTTAATGGACTCGTGCGTTGAATTTTCTTGTGAACACAATAACGCGAGTAAATATGAAAGGATTTTCATGAAACTTGGTAAGCAGTCTAACATGTATATCAATACTATCTCTGATTCGACAATCGTGTCCTTTTAACTGTAGCATACAGAGGTATGAACCTTTGATATTGTCATTGCCAATGGACATTTTGATTTCTGATTTTGATAAGGCTGTGTATGCCGCCTGATCTTAAGAGCTCGGGTTAGTTTGACAATTCGACTGGTTCAACTGGTAGCACAAGATATTTGTTGAGTTAGGAGGGAAAGGGAAGTTGATGAGACTTAACGATTTAACTTAGATATTGGCTCTTTGCAATTTTATTACCCTTGGACCTTATGAGCGTAACTAAGGATGGACATTGTTGAAATGTGGTATACTGTGAGCTATACAAATAGTTTTCTCAGTGGCGCCAACGTGTTATTTATGAACCTTTGCATTTCAGGCACTAGGGTCATGGTATTACCAAATTTACATTGGCCTTCTTGCAAGGAAACGTAGTTTAAAAGCAAATAGTACCTATGAGTAGAATATCATATTTACATATATGTCATACCTCTGGTTACTGTTATATCTTAAGTACCTCTTGTTTATTGTACATGTTTGTATTGTGTAAAACTGAAAACTAATTCATTGCTACTTAGAAAAAACATATTTTTAGATGATAATGTGAAATTTGATATATTGGACCAAACTATCTTTACAAATATATACAGCCAGATGCCTACATTCACTCTTTCGAGTATCAAAATGGTTACTATTATAATAACAGTATACATGAAGCATGCCTGTTTTATTTTATTTTATTTTTTCATTTTGTGTTAATAGGCTCTGATCCTGATGGAGGTAAGTCTGATTTATTGTTATTCTACTAATCGTTAAACATTTCTCTGTATGCATACTGTCAGGTATGTTACATACACTTGTTATAAAATTTGTTTACTTTTCTTGTATATGCAATACTGGTACCATGTGTTTGTGGATCATTAATATGCACAATAAGCACAAAAAGAACTGTATACCATAGAATTGATCCTCGCCTGAAGTAGTAAAAACTACACAAAATCCAGAAAAATGAATCATAAACCTACCACAGCTTTGCCTAGATATTCTTGTTAAGTAATGTATTGTTTGCTAAGTTGCTTTATTGTCTGTCTGTTGGAATTATGTGTTTAATTCGGGTATCATTATTAACAACATAGGAAGTGGTAGTATTTAGTATTTTAGGCATACATTTGCTGTATGCTTTTGACCCCACCTGTCTCAAGGTCATGTAAGGTTATATCGTGTTGCATCCCAATCTTTCATTTCTGAATTGTGATATTTTGAATTTGAACCATAATAAAAAGTGTTGTTATGATTTCTGCATTTCATCGCGTGCCAACAGAACACGAGGAATATTATTGCCAATCCTTGTCAAAGCAAAAAAAGAAAAAACGTAAGTAGTGATTTACAATCTTGTATTCATGTTTAGTATACAATTCCTGATAAAGTTTGTTTGGTAAGGGCAATACATAAACAAGTGAGACAACGTCTTGATTTTCGAAAGATAATTAATATTTCATGTTACAAAATTAACTGGTTAACAATATTACCATAACTTTCCATGAACCGCATTCATACCTAATCGTTGTTTGTTGTTCAATGCCTTAATTAATTTACCCTACATGTGTTTTTCTACGACTAAAAACACAGATCAATGAGCAATAAGGAGTGTTCTATGTAAGTAGTCCCGTCTTGAACTGATATTAAAATTCTTATGTCGTAGCTTTTGATATTTCATCGAAAAAGCGGTAAATATCGTTTTCTATCAAGACTATATACTCAGGCAGCTTTGCTATCTGGAACATCCAGTCTCAATATAATATAATTGGTTCTACGATATGGGATTTCAAAGTTTGGATTCAGTTTGGTATTGTTTAGGTCGTATGAAAAAAAATGGGTATTTTAAGGACAGACTTACGAGTGAAAACAATGTCACTCCTAGCCACTGCAGCGTCACTGTTCATCCGTGTGTTTGTGTGTATGTATACGTAGATCAAGTAGCATTCAAAAATAGTATTTCGAGATGACTGTTTATGTAAATATATCTTTGAAACATAGACAGTTTAGTATGTTTTGAAACATTCAGTCCTATTCAAAAGTACATTTAAACAGGACTCTTCAAAAATAAAAAAAAAATGAGAGAGAGAAATAAATTCTTGTGAAATTTGCGTATAATCTACTACGAAGCTCTAGTAAAAATATTATTTTATCGAATATTGTTTTTCTCCCTCGCCTCTTGGCTTGACTACAAAAGTTTTTTGATGATAAATAACATGAAGATAATAATTCAGAAGAATTCAGACTTTATGATATTGTATAGTAAACAAATATGTGGGAAAATTCATCTGAGATTAAAAAAAAAAGCTTAATTCTTTCCTCTTGTTTTAGGCGGTCGGAATAAAAATGTATCGTCTTCACCTATTGACGCATCATTAAGTCGGCGTAGACTCATCAATGGTTTTCGAATGTTCCGTCTGATTAATGGTAAGGTTTGATTGATTGACTGATTGATTGTGTGTACAACACTTTCTAAACTTTTGAACCAATGTCAACGAAACAATAGAAGAAAATGTGAATGCCTGTTTCAGGCTGTTTCGGCTTATCATTCATCAATCCTAAGATCAATTTAATGAAACTATTAATGCCTTTAACTTAACAAATTAAATGTTATTATCAAAATTGTTTTAAAAAAACGGAACATAATATAGGCTACTTATTTGTAAAAATGAAAACCATACTTGTATAAAGGTGAAAATTTGTATAAAATGGTTGTAGGGGTTGCAAATACAATGGTACCGTTTACCTCGGACTTTAATAGCCTCTTAAGAAAGCTCGCTTGCCCTGACTGTTTTTATCTTAAATCACATCGGTATTGCCAACCATCTATAGATGTGCATGAACGTTTTATGGAAAGCTTGCAAGTCAAGGTAATATGTTTGATATACATAAGCTCTGATATAAAGGTCTTTAGTCCATTCAGTCCTTAAATCAACCTTGCTAAACTTTGATGAAGGTTTATCTCAATGCATTAAATTGGTCTATACTATCATATAATGTACCCTTTATCTGCCGCTCTGCGTGGCCCTCTTTGCTGTTATAGGAATCCGTAGTCACAGGCTACTCAGGTTAACAAGTTACATAAATTACGTCAAATCCGGGCGTATAGTTCGTCAGAGAAACGAATTCAAAGTGACAAAAAATGAATAACAAAGGCGTGCTTTCAAAGTATTATTATTACTGTGAAATCAATCCCATCAATAGATACGTTACTTAAGAAATAATTAACGATAATTCGTGTATTGTTGCAGGATACACAACTCGGACTCGGTATTTTGCAATTTTAATTTATAACTCAGGCCGTGAGGCTGTGCAACAATACATGAGTCAAAGTTGATTATTTCTATTCTACAATGTACTGTTTAGTTCTGAGATCTACCTCTTCCTAATAGAAAAAAACGGTAACTAAACCCCGGGAAATGTGACGCTACATGGCTGTTACAATTCACATTAAACGATAAGGCGCGTGTGCTATTGAATATTCAAAAGCAGCAAATCCTGTTGACGGCAACGTTACGAGAACTTTCGGGGCTGTCGGTCAGCAATTAATGAAGAAATGCTCTCCAAAGGTTGCATGTGGAAATTGACCTTACATCATATTGTTTTGCAATGTCTGTTCTAGGTAGCTAGAAAGTAACAATCTGGCAAATTTTTCCGTTGTAAAATACACGGTCGCCGACGTTATAACGTTTTGGTGCCGCCATGTTTGTTTATAAATGCAAGATTTTGGATGGGGAAAGATTTTTACAGCTTGTATTACTGGCAAATAATACACGGTTTTAAACCAATCAAAACTAACGTTGCATAGCAATGTGGTAGAATATACAATAATTTCAATTCCCCATTCGTCCTTCATACACACATAAGAACTTATCTATATACTGCAGTATGTTGAATTGAAATATATGATTTAAAACAGCTTTACAATTACAGTATAACTAAACTAAGTGAATCTATACATTCAACAGTAATTATTAACACCAGTTACAACATTGGGCCGCGGCGGCCGAGTGGTTAAGGTATCCCGACACTTTATCACTAGCCCTCCACCTCTGGGTTGCGAGTTCGAAACCTACGTGGGGCAGTTGTCAGGTACTGACCGTAGGCCAGTGGTTTTATTCCGGGTACTCCGGCTTTCCCCACCTCCAAAACCTAGCACGTCCTTAAACGACCCTGGCTGTTAATAGGACGTTAAACAAAACAAACCGAGCCAAACGTTACAACATCAAGTGCAATACGTATTGATGAACTTGCTATTCGGTTTACTTTTTTAGTGGCTGGGGTATAACTTAGCCATCGACTAACAGTTTTTGTTTGCATGAAACCTTGTTAAAATATTATCAAATGAAAAATATAATAATAAAAAATAAAAATGATATGATAATGAAATGCAAAAATTGATAATTAAATGCAAAATCTTGATATTTAGTAACTTCTAGTAAGAAAGGTAATATAAGGGGATCAAATTTGTTCAAATAAATTCACAATTTCTCTATAACGAGTCGCCAAGGGACAAATGATATATGACATGTGCATAAGGGGATACATAGCGACAATGGCTATGAAGTTTGTCAACGGTCATAAAATTGGTCGATAAGCATTGAAAAGATCACTTGACACAAAGTAGCTCATGTCAAAGTTTAAAATCTCAACTTATATCACTAGTGATATATCAATACACGTATTGCATTCAACACGTTTACACAATGATCAAGATAAGAATAATTTAGCACGCTATGGTAGAACAGCTGAATGAAAAAATGATGTAGACAATTGAATATGCCAATGGTTTCATAGAAATTTTGTGTTGATAGTTCATCCGACAGGAAAATTTTAAAGCCAGGCACAGATCTTTAACAAATCAATAACTCGTTCTTTGTTTTGAATTTTTGTATTGCATGCTTTATCTTTTTTTTATTTTATAAATCCAGGTTATCCAGACGGAATAGATTCTGACTCTGTAGACAGTATAAGTAAGTATCCACAACATCATAAACTAGTTAGCGTTCCTTTTCTACCTTAGATGCTGGCCACTTTCTTTTAGGAAATATTTTGTTCTGTTGCAGTTTGGTTCGGAATCAATGCCTTTTGACAATTGCGCCTCAGTTTCCCTTTACCTGAATATTATTCTGGGCTGCATACTTGCAGGCTTGGCCACATGACGTAATACCGTACTTTGGGATATTTTTGAGTCTCTAAGATTTGGCGTTTTTGCTCAAAATAGGGTGGTTAAATATTGGTGCGTCAAATTTCGGCGTTAACCATCATGTGTGTTAAATTTTGGCACTTCCCTGTAGTTATGTAATTGATTCGAAAGTATACATATTTAGAAGCCATGTTACGTGGACATGTACAAAGGAATTGAAAGCTCTGTGGCTAAGTGACAGTATTCGATCACCACCTACCTGATATATTGCCTTTGTTTAAATACATACCAGTATAAGCCTTTTGTATTTTGTCTCACCTGGTCGCATAGGAAAACAGTCTTCGCTTTGTAAGTAACACAAGTTAATCGATCGATCTAGCCGCGACCTGTCCTTGAACACAGCTAATTCAACAATCAATATGAAAGCAACGTGTATGAAATTTATGACATAGTTAGATGAAAACATACCTTTATAGACGCGTTTTTATCAAAAAGCAATATTCCAACACACATCAACACAGATCGCGGAAGCGAGTAATGAATATGTAGTAAATGAACGCAAAGACTGTTGCTATAATCCAGATATTGTTCTAATAATTTATTTCGTGAAATTTTGGTTTGTTTCATTTTGGCTAATTCACCCCAGGCGCCAAATAAACCAAAATATAGCCACATACAAAATATCCCAAAGTACGGTAGTTGATCAGCATCGCGGAATTTCTTTGTTTTGGGGCTAAGGATTTGTTCTGTTCTGCCAATCACAAAGCAAAGAGTTTAAATACGTAAATGAAAACAATAAAACGTTATTTAGATTTTATCCATTGTCTCTATTTCTACGTATTTATAGATAATAAATACATTCAAACAAATATTTAAATGTTGAATACCAATATTTTGGCGTGATATTCATCCAAAAAAAAGCGCCTAATGTCAATGCCTCGAGAAATCAAAATAACGACGTGTTTTTGCAAGGACAACCAATAGGGTCTTACGCCAACTTCATTATATTAACAAAGGCAATGACGTGGGAGTAGATATTACCCACGATTGATATAAAACAGTGTCGGTGTGTTTTGTGGCTGGGATATGATTTTTAAATATACATTAAAGAGATCATATTTGTGTAACAATTGAAATTTGTTGGCCTATTACTATCTAACACCATTATCAAAGGCCACAATTAGCTCTGATATAATTTTAAAAAATACATTGCAGAGATAATGCTTGTGTAAAAATTGATATTTTTTGGCCTTTTACTAACTTATACTATTATTAAAGGCTAAAATTAGACAGTTATTTAAAATTGAATGTCACTTTTTTTCGATTTTCGAAATTTTTGATCTTTTATGTTTGATTTTTTTTTATATCCAGCCAAAACAGCTTTAAGTATTACAAGCATGTTGCAGTTACGTAAGTATTCACGACAAACTTCACTAGCTATATAGATATGTAAACATTTTTTTGTGTTTTTTTTTGTTTTACGCAATATGCATAATGCGAAATTTAAACTGATGTTTTTCGCTGTACAGACTTAACTGATAGATTTTAAGCAAATACCCATGGTTATATTCAAAATCAAGCAAACGGAACTATTTATTGTCCCATAACTTGCTCGTCCTACCGTTTAATACGTCCATATAACAAATATCGTAAGGCATTATGAAATTCGTTGATGTGATCATATAGGTGCTAATGCTGTACTTTTGAAATAAATCTGAGAAATACCACCATGTCTAGGAAAATGTCATATATATGTAGAATATCAATATAACAATTTTATACCATAAAGCAAAGCATTTCTGTTAAAATAGGTTTTGATTTGTAAGTTTGATTTCTTTTATTTCTTAAAATCATGATTCAAGTAAGTAATCACGAGAATCATAATTAGCGTGTTTGCTGTATGCTAATTTTCAAGCGAATTACTAGGATTAAATAAAGAACCAGGCCAGTGGAAATATTTATAATCACATCACCTGCCATAGACTCATGCAAATCCTAATACATTAACCATGCAATTTTTGTCCAGGTAATCGATGGTTGAGGACCAATCTACAATGCATAAATGCGACTATCGATTTTTAGACGGGTCATGTGACCAGTATTTACAGCAATAACACTAGTTAGAAGAATTTTACCCTGAAATTTCCACAAGGTTTTGTAAATCATTAAAAATAATGCACTTCCAAATATTAAGATGAGCGTACAGAAAATGTCACCATTTACAAGTTTTATTTCTTTAAAGTGATAAATGATGTTCCTTGAGTTTCAATTGCAAACAGAAATTGAAAGAGAAAGATACATCTCAAATTAAGTCGCCATAATTCATTTTTACGAATCTTGTAGGTACTATCATAACTCCTTTAATACGATGGGATTAAAGAGAGAAGCACTGATATAGATTGATCAGATAACTTCATATTTTATGATTTTTTTTTGACAGAGCACAGTGCGTTATTCTTGAATCTTTCCACGTTTTTAACATCTGAAATTCAACGTAAGTATGTATGTTTTGACTTGTTTGCAAATGTCCAGCAAGTAATATCGATATGGAAGAAAAGGCAACAGATCGGAACAAACATTTAGACAAAACCAAAAAAAAAAAAATCAAAAAAAAAAAAATCAATGCACTTTCAAATGTGGGAGCAGTTTCAACTCGCTGTAGGTTAGGAATAGATAATATAACAATCGAAACAAGCAGGATTTCGCCAAGGCATCAGAAAAATTGTTTGAGCCTCTCGCTTGTTATGATTTTGATAGTCAGAGGTCTAGCTACCGACATGCAAAAGACATTTTTAATGGGTCACTCTGTCGTAAACGGTGACAGCTTAGGGTTAAGTGTCTTGTCCAAGGACACAACCACTACAACACCTCTTCCAGAGAAATACAAACCGACAACCGACATGGGTAGAGAGCGTTGGTCCACGAACCTCAGATCTTCACCTGAGGCTACGTGACCGGCGCTCTTACCGACTGAGCTATTGCGGCCCCCATGAGAGCAAATGTACAAAAAGTCATTTCTTGTTCAACTTGCTGACGAGAATAAAAAAAAAAAATATAAAGGATTTTGGAAATGAGGATTATATTGTTTGATATGTATTGATAAGTATATTTTTAAAATTTGTCGTCAGTAAGGCGATGTTGTAAGTGAAGATCATGTTGAAAAGTCTGTGTTTTCGTCCCTAAGATAATTCCTGGTCGGTTGACCACAGAAACTATGCAGGAGGTAACTGGTCGTGAAATCGCCTTGAACAGCTCTGTGACGAAATAGTAAAGACGCTTGTTTTAAGTCGATGTTCATTTGCAAAATAATTTCACCAAATATTATTTAACGACTGTGACTATAAATGACGGGCGCTTCGATATTAAAATCATACTCGAATGCAATTCCTCGACTTGGTCACGTGACGACCTCACACACACACACACACACACACACACACACACACACACACACACACACACAATAACAGGTAGTACAGATGAGCATACAGAAAATGTCAGCAGTTACCAGTTTCATTTCCTCAAAGGGGTAAATAATGTCACTGGAGTGTCAATTGCAAACAGAAAGTCAAAGAAAAAGATACATATCAAATTAAGTCGCCAACATTCATTTTTATGAATCTTGCAGATACAATTATAACTCTTTTAAAGAGATTGGATTAAAGAGAGAACTAGTGATAGAAATTAATCAGATAACTGTTTATATTTTATGATGCTTTTATTGACAGTGCTTCCTACGTTTTTCTCGGATCCTATGACATCTATAACATCTCTAATTCAATGTAAGTATGTATGTTGTGATTTTCGGTATGGAAGAACAGGCATTAGATCGGGAAAAAAAACATTTAGACAAAATTAATCAAATTAAGTGAGTCATTTTCACGAAGGTCTGCTTAAGCATTTAATTGATATTAATCAAATACGTTGAGATAAGAAAAATAGTTTCACGCATGACTAAACATTACAGCTGCAAAATAGTAATGACATTGTATATACCCACCAGTTTTAGATGACAACATTTGCTAAAATCTGCATCCACGCCTATATATTATTGTTATCAAACAAAGCAGGGGAATGTTTTTACTTCGTTTCTTTTTATTATTATTAAAAGGTAACCACTGCATAATTGATGATAATATTTTCTTGAGCTGGCGCCGGTTTTATTTTTGGAGTGTGTAATAGAAAAGGGAAACCTGCAATATTCTAACACGATACCTCATAACTGTAAGTGGCGTTCAGCCTAGTCCCACTCTTTGGTTCCTACGCATCTGCCCCTTGGATGGGACAAACTAAACAAATTCAACTTACCAAACAGAAGTGTCGCTCAGTGTTAAAGGCATGTCTTACTAAAATACTAAAACAAGTATGTCAAAAGTATATTTTTCTAACTATCTGAATAATAATTAACATTTGTCCTTCCTAATTAAATGGCTAATGTGAAGCCGGAGGGTAATAAAATTCATAATTTTGATGAAACATCCCAGACACTCCTCCATCAATGAAAATTACCTTCTTACAATTTCGGGGTTAGGAGAAAAATATCGTTATTGAAATTTTGGTCTTTTTATTATTGTTTCGTCCCATCCCATTAGACCTTTGTGGTCAGCCGGGATCAATAACTGTCACACAGTTTAAACAATGTTAGAACTAATATTGCCTAAAATGCGGTAGAGCAGTCATGAAGTACCTTCCATCTTTTAGTTTAGCCTTCTTGGATCACCCAACAGCTTTAGTCTGGGGGTTAACCTGAGTCATATGCATATACCACCTGTTACTTGATGATAACAGAAAGATGAAACCCAGCAGCTAGGTGAAAAACACAAAATAATGATATATACAAAATGAAGCAAGTTGCAGGGATAATTTACTATCAAAATCAAATTACAAGGTGCTGTATTAAATCAATGCCGATCATCAGGCGATCAATTATCCAACAGAATTCCTCTCCAATTGTAAACCACTTCTTGATATCACAATTAATAGTCCAATAGACTTCGTAAAACTCTTCTTGAAAATTGTTAATCAGTTTTTGGTATCAGGCAGTTAATAATCAATAGATTTTATATAGTTCTCCTTGACTATTATAACCCAGTTCTTGATATCAGACAATTAATAATCTTAAATAATTCATATAACTCTCCTTGACAATTGTTAACCAGTTCTGAAAAACAATTTGTTTCACCTGTTATTTATGCGATACTGCCAAATCAAGTACATTCTTCAGCCATCTCTTGTATTTCTAAGATTCCTTAACATACATCTTGTAAACAACCATTTGTCAAGAAACACTTGTAAGCAAAATAATAAGACATATCTCTCTTTAAGAAGATTCCAGAAAAAAACTCTAATTACATATGAGGCTACAAGAGTTTTATATTTATGTAAGGGTTGTCTCCCTTTTACAACTGGTATATATAGCACAAAAACAGATATCACATACTGATAAATGTTATTTATCTACAAATGAAACAAATTTGCTTAATAATATTTTATTTATATTGCACGAAAGCCTAACTAAGTAGATTCTCTTTCTTTTTAAAAAATTTTAGTCTGATAAAATAATATTGAATTATAATCATCAAAATAACCAATTTAAATCTGGTACATTTTAGATAATCGGTCCTGTCCCGGACAGGCTTGCATTACGGGACGACGATGTTTTTCAGATTCTTTGAGTGTTTTTTTTTTTTTTTATCTATTTTCTTTAAATTTTGTTTGAAACCTGAAAGTTATATTAGTTAAACAAGTATCAGCTGCAGTGCATGGAAATAATTACTTTCCGAGTATAGACATTATTGTTCACTCGTCCTTTCTACGTTATTATACGTTATATATGTCGTTCATCCTCAGATATTATAAGTACATGTACCATAAAAAAAGTTGAAGAATCATAGAAGATATAGTGATATTGATTTTATCTCATATAAATGCTTTATTATTGCAGCAAAGTCTGCTTTAGAAGACATGGTTAAACAAAGACTGGCAAAATATAACCCGAAAACAACAAGTGCAATCGGTGAGTTGTTTTTTCCCCTGTTTACGAAAATCACATGAACGATTTTCGAACATCATAGCATGTTCTGGTGTAAAAAGGGAGCGGGCTGTAACACTTCCACCTTGAATCGTTTTAAAAAATGCTTTTAAGAAAAATGTTCTCCATATCAATTGCTTGTATTCTGTAGGAAGATGGCTGCAACACAGTCGTGATTTACAAAAAGAAAACGATGAGTTGTGTTGTTATTCATGAACACCAAATGTACCGGTGTATATAGAGAGCGGGATGTAACATTCCACCTTGAATAATTGTTTTTTTAGATGTTGTGGAAATAGATAGTCATTCATAACATATCAGTTACATTTATTTATAGAAAGGCTGTGAGAATATAATCAGGAATTACAAAATGATAACGTTTAATTGTTTAAAAAAGGCGTTTAAGAAAAATGTTCTCTATATCAATTGTTTTTATTATATAGGAAGATGGTTACAACACAATCGTGATTTACAAAATGAAAACGATGAGTTGTGTTGTTATTCATGAACACCAAATTAAACATTTTCGAGCATCAGTACATGTACCAGTGTATATAGAATGTGGGATGTAATATTTCCACATTGAATCCCTTTTTTAATGTTGTTGAAATACATAGTGATTCATAACATATCAGTTACATTTTCCCACAGAGGCTGTGAGAATATAATCAGGAATCGTTTAATTGTGTTTAATAAATGCGTTTAAGAAAAATGTTCTTTTTCAATTACTTTTATTTTATAGAGAGACTGTTAGAAGGCTATCGGGAATTACAAAATGAAAATGGTGAGTTGTGTCATTATTCATGAACATCAAATGAAATGTGGTATGTAATATTTCCACCTCGCATGTGGGTTAATGTTGCGTCCCGTTTTGTTGCTCATTAGTGTATTCATGTAAAATATACATTGTTGTACATTGTTGCAACTTGTACATTCCAATGACGTCACATTGTTTACAGATCCCGCGTTGTGTCTGCACTGCCTGACACGAAGGCTTCATTCTGTGTTTTTTAGTGTTTTTGTTAGTTTTCTGATAATTCAATTGATCAGGTATGATTAAACAACCCCAATCAATATGAGGTGTGAATGTAATTTTAAGTTTAAACCGCATGTTGCGAAAAATACTTCAACTTTCACTTTGTCAGTGCATTCGTGATCGCAGCTTCGATCGGCTGTCATGGCAACGACGAGGACGGTGGTTTCATCACAGTGACGAATTTACAAACTTGCATGTGTACAGCCGAAAACTTCTAACTATACCTTATGTCTTTGGAAATCATCTGTAAATAATTAATTGAATTAATTACGATCCACTGCATTCGTTTATTAACGTTTGTTCGTTTCTATATGCCGATTTCGATACTTAAAACACTGAAGAGTTCCAATATTGGAGAATGAACATTAACACTTGCTCTATGAATCGTCCTAGAGCACCCGACTACCCTAAATCAATACTTATGAAACAGGTAAGAGCGTGAAGGTAATTGTATGAGAACAACGAAAAGTGCTGTGCATTCTTACGAAAATGACAAACATCGTCAAAATTACTTAAAAAGTAGTCAATTAATCGGCACTTCTTCAATTAACACCAGTTTATAACGCCGTTATGTAACCATACTTGAATAAATAGAAGAATGTACAGCACTTTTTCTCGGTTTCTCAGCACGATGAATAAGTGTATCATATTTGTTTGTACGACAAAATACGTTGGTCGGGTGCTCTGGCCATATTTACCGACCAAGTGTTAATGTAGTCCTTCGTGCCGGTCACGTGACCACGCGAGAACACGAGGAACGACGAAAACATCCCGATAAAGACGTTGGACACCTAACATTAAAATCCGATCAAGAAAACAAACAGAACTAACCGGGAAATCATTAAATATTGAATTTATGTTAAAACATGACGTTTTTTGTCCTTTTTAATTATGAATGCAACATTAACCCACATGCGCTTGAATATTGTTTTTTTAAATGTTGTTGAAATACATAGTAATTCATAACATATCAGTTACATTTTCCCACAGAGGCTGTGAGAATATAATCAGGAATCGTTTAATTGTGTTTAATAAGTGCGTTTAAGAAAAATGTTCTTTTTCAATTACTTTTATTTTATAGAGAGACTGTTAGAAGGCTATCGGGAATTACAAAATGAAAATGGTGAGTTGTGTTATTATTCATGAACATCAAATGAAATATTTTCGAACATCATTACGTGTAATGTGTGAGGAGATTTTTAAAATATTATTTCAACCATGATTCTCTTCGTGAAAAAGTGAGGATGGAAATATAACATCCATCACATTTATAGATCGTTTTCGTATACGGGGACTACTATTTGTTTAAGCGCTAAAAAACATAGGTTTCAGCAAGCTATTGTCAACGCTTCTGAGAGATGAGCACGCATCGCGCTTTTTAGTTAATATAAATAAACTTAATATAATTCATATTTTCTTTGAAAGTAAATGGTCTTAAAGCACAAACCACAAGAAGGCTAAGCTCTGCTCTACATTAGGCCTAACGATAGTTCTATATTTAATACTATTCTTTTTTGCTAATATTATTAACAATACTAAGAGAAAGTTATGAGATTGTTTGGGTTAAACAAGAAATGTTTGTATGATTCATAACACTGTAAAAAAAATATAAAAACAAGAGCAAACACGCTTATTTGTTTAGATCAATAGATATGTATTAATTTTAATATTGACATCGAGAAACCTCGCTTTTTAGATGACCTAAGACGGCAATTAGAAGAGGAAAAAAATACCAGTGAGTAGCTTTTGCATTAACTAGTCCTGTTTTAAAGATATTTTTTTTTATTTCAGTTTGAATTGAAATAGTTTCAATATTTGTAACACTCAAACTTTGCAACGACATGACATTCCTTCCGAGCAGAACACACGGACGTCGTCTAACAAACATATGGCATCAATAAAGCAGATATTAGACAGTAACACGCGTGTACATGAAATGTTAGTGTTTACCAATCACAGAAATTTATATCTAATGCCAATATTTATCAAAAATTAAATGTTAACTGTTATTCAAATAATGTAAACTATGAATATACAAAGGAATGATTTCCTGTTGAATATAGCATATATTTCACGAGCATGACAGAATATCGATAGTTTCACGAGTACGAAGCACGAGTGAAAAATATCGATATAGTCTGTCATACGATTACGAATATCCTCTATATATTCAATAACTCGTCTTGACTATTTCAGAAATCTAGCAAACAAACCCAATCTACCTATCTCTGCTTTAATTGGAAAAATCGGCAAGCTTCAATGAGGTGAATACAAAGGTTCGCTCTGATTGGTCAAAAACGAAAAGCTTATATTTTCACTGCAAAATCTTATATTTTCACTGCAAAATCTTATATTTTCACTGCTCATCGCTGCAGTGAAAATGTAAGTTTTATCAGTTTGATATTTTTTTATATTTCACTGGAAAAATGCAATAAATAGATATATATTATTTAATATCTTGTTAGGGGAAAAGGAAAGGGTACATGAACGGATGATGCATGGAGAAGACAGAAGTGACCCAGGTATGAAAAATTGGATATCATTCATTTCAAATGTTGCATATATACAATCATATCAATTTGTTATACTGATTTGAATAGACGTCTATGATTTGTCTATGGCACCATCTTTACAGATGGATCAAATGACGACTCTGAAGTACATCAAGCCAAAGCTTCTGTACCCAAAGAAACACCTATTGTGGGTTCGCCATATCACAGTAGAAGAAAAGGTAATTATATACGCACAGTAACGCCTGATATAAGATATCAGTAGTAAATGTGTTTTTCTTTAAATTTATGTTGCGTGAATATACAATACAACCATTTTTCAAGCTGATTTGTGCCTGTGTTATTTTTCGTTAAAAAATATCGACAGCGTTGAGAAACATATTAACTCTAAAAATAATAATTTCGTCATTCCGCTAGTCACGGAAGCAATGTCTATGATATTGAACACAATACGATTCGGTTTGATAATCTAAGCAAAATGTCAGAGAAAGACTTATTCCTACACTAGCGGAAAAAAATAAATCGCCGCTCTTACTCTCCTTAACATTAACCCCATCAAGGTTTCTATTGCCCTTTGATGGATATTATTCCACTCCTGAATAAAGGTCTGCGTGAGTTGAGCTACGTTATATGGGACGTTGATGCGCTTCCTAACCCTCCTGTCTAGCTCGTCCAACACATGCTCAATTGGAGACATATCTAGACTGTATGGTAGCCAATCAATATCGTTGTTGTGAGGAAGAAAGTCACGGCAAATCCTAGCAGCATAGGGCCTCGCGTTATCCTGCTGCAATGTAAGGTCACGTTGATGGATACGAAGAACGTGTGGTCTCAAGACCTTATCCCGATATCTTACTGCTGTAGGATTACTATCGATCACCACGAAAGGTGTTTTCACACCTTGAGATATTCCTGCCGATACTATAACATACCCTCCCCCGAATCTGTCGCTCTCTGTTACGCAAGCGTCAGAATATCGCGTACCACGACTTCTATAGACACGTTGTTGTCCATCTGACCTGTGGCACTTTTTTTCTGCATGAACACCCTATGGTACACTTTTTGGAATATATGATTATTTTTTATTTTTGATATCCTAATTTATTGATGTATTATTATTTTCATATTTTGATATTTATGATTAGTTGCTGCTAGTAACTTTGGAAATGTACTTACATTTTCATATTTATAATTCAGGTATCTGTCATGACGTTGTGGGAGGGGACGACCGACGATGGTTTTGGAAAAACAAACGTGATAAGACATGGGAAGAATTTGATCAGGCCAACAACGACAAACTGGACAAAAAATATCGTAAAGGCAAAACCTATGCTCATGTTCTTATGAACAACATATGGTAGGTAATTATTTAAATAACACGAGATATTAGCCACTTAATGGAAATAGTTTTGTAATCAATTCATTGCAAACTTAATCTGAACTGCTATTACAAAGTATATGAACAATATCTTTGACAACGTTAAATCAACATTTTCTCAAAACAAACATAGATCTCCATCACCTCATCACTTTTCATACTTCCTCTAATTGGCTTAGTCACAACCTTCCTCTGATGTCAGACGTATTATATCAAAAGGCTTGGAATCTTGTCTACTTCCTCCTAGCTTCTCTATCTGCTGACCAATGGAAGTTGTTTGTTCTACGCAACCTAAGCTCCAATAAATTCTAAACCAATACATAAACATGTCACCAGAAAGGATGTCATTGAAAATGTTTTCCCCAAAGTCCATATCTTTCATTTTTCCTTCCACGCAACCTTGAGCCAGATAAAGCCGCTAGATTGTGAAAAAAGAGTTCTTGTTTCAACTTTGTGACGTTTATTTTGTTTGAGATATCTTCAAGTACTAGGCGGTGCTCTTGTGAATGTACGTGACGAGCTGACTTCTCTTAGCGAAATGTTTATGTCAGCTCGTCCCGAAGGCGATGTTCGGCCGTGCGTGACTACAGTCAGTGAAATATACACCTGGTAAAAATTGTATACAGACGTGTTTGCATACATGCACTTGCTATATCGGCATATAATACACAAGTAAATTAAGAGTACTGCTTTTTTAATTATCGGAAGTTTGAGCTAACGGAAAGCGAACGGACAACGTCTAGACATAATTTGTTAACATGAGGTGTATATTTTTCATATTATGTAGGGACCTTGATCCTAATCAGCGATCGATGCTTCCTTGGAATAGACTTATAGAAAAAAGTATAATGTTGTTCAATAAAATCGCATAACGCTTGATTCTATATTATGATATTTTACAGATTTTTGACAACTTCATACTAAAATATGTAAAATACACTTTATTTCCTATATTGTTGCAGGCAGCAGGTGACATTTAGAACACTGGAGATGCAAACGATCAATAAATACGATAAAACCTCGGTTAAACGAGCAAGTACGTACTTCCAAGGTTTCACTAAAGAGAACAAGAGGCCCTACGAGCCTGTATTACTCATCTGCTTTTAGAACAACTTTGAAGTTGATATCTATGTCATTTTTAGCTCGTCTCTTCGAAGAAGAGTGAGAGCTTATGTCGTCACTCCGGCGTCGGCGTCGGCTTTTCAAATGTTAAATTTTTGGCGCAAGTGTTAAAAGGCATACAAATTTATGGTAATATGGTTCCTGTGGGGGTCAAACTTTCCCCTGCCAGAGTTATACTAAAATATTTGTTTGGGAAAAAACCTAAATTTTCAAATTTTTGGACTTATTGAAATATTTCTGCGTTAAGTTTTTGGTGCAAGTGCAAAAAGGTATTAATACATCACTTTATAATTGTACTAGGTTGCTGATAATTGGCAATAGAGTCCCTCTGGGGTTAAACTATCCCTTCCTGGAGTAAAACTTAAAAATCTGTGTTTTTTTGTTTTTGTTTTTAAATCTTTGGACTTTGTGTTAAGTTTATGTTGTGAGTGTTGAAAGGCATTGTAATTAATACATAGTATTAGATTACCTGTTGGGGTTAAACTATCCCTTGCCATAGTTAAACTGAAATTTTTTTTTTGGGAAAAAACATATTTTTTAAAAAAAATTGCAAATGTTGAAAGCTATTAACACATCACTTTATGATTGTTCTAGGTTGCCGATATTTGGTTAAAGAGTCACTATGGAAATACACTATCCCTTCTTGAAGGTGAAATTGAAAATAAAATAATGTGAAAATGCTCACAATAGACAATTTATACCGGTCCACATTTTTCAAGGGAGACAACTCTCATTAGGATAATATTTTGTCAAAAAATTGAAGAAATATGTTCAAAAGCAATTACATTTGTATTTAATATATTCATTTAATCTACAACAGCATAACTTGTCTCCCGAATGTTTGTCAATAAATAATTTATATATATATAAATTGGTATGGTTTTGAAAATTGCATGAATTCACAAAACATAATCTGATCAAGTAAACAATATAAATATTATCAATGCAATTGCGAAATTCCATTTAATATATTTTGATTATTTATTGACAAACATTTGCGAGAACAGCTCTTGTTACAGATACTAAGCTTATTGCAACTCTATGCAAATATAAGATATTGATAGCTTTTCTCATTTAAATGCATTATGTATCCCTTCATTCCCGCATACTATTGGCCAAATATCAGGTCTCTGTGTTTTTCATTTTCATCGAAATCCATCTAAAGGTTTAGCCTATTTGACCCTTGTAACGTTGAATACAGGCCAAAGTCATTCATTTGAAAAACTTGGTAGCCTCTCATCCCAGCATGCTAGAGGCCAAATATTAAGTCTCGTGGCTTCTTGACTAAAAATAAATTGTTTAAAAGTTCTGACATATTTGACTCCTCTTAGCTGAAAAAAATGTTGATCAAGGTAATTCATTTGAACAACATTGGCAGCCCCTACCTAAGCATGACCAATATCAGTACCTCGGGCCTTTTAGGTTCCGAGAATAAGTCGTTTGAATGGAAACGTTGACCACGGACGGACAACACCAAATTATCTGACTTGCCCTTTGGGCGTCATAGTTTAGCTTGTCTAGATCAGTAATTACAAGCCGGACAGAAAATTACGAAAAGAACGTAACAATTACTTCCCGCCAATACTGGAAGCAGTAAATTAAAGTATCCACAGACCGATCATTTCGGTAAGAGAGAAAAAGTTATGAGAATGAATTTGTTCAATAATCGAATCTTTTATTTTTGCAGTAAGCATGTTTTTGTATTTCAGAAAAAATGAATTAATTTAAAAAAAAAAAAAAAAAAAAGAGAAATAAATAAAGGAAAAATCACGTTTATTTTATGATTGGCGTATGAAGAAATTGAGGAATAGGGACTGTGTAATGAATAATATCGATGTTTGGACATCTGGTTAACCCAAAAGCTATTTTTCCGGTATTGCTTTATTTTGTTCTCAGCGACATTATTCTTTGCAAAATTGAGGGTTCAATGATTTACTGTAGTATATAGCAACAATGTTGTAATAAAAAGCTGACTTGAAGTTTTATAAAGCTCCTGTTTTGCATTGTTTTGATATGCTTTATTTTATATACCGCCGTTTGATCGGTTGTAGGCAGCAAACCAATATATGAAGCGGGTGAGTATTTTGATATTGAAGTTAAGTATCTATGACTTTTAATATAGCTTCAAAATCTAATGATTCTTCCACACTAGTCATAGTATCCTAAAAGGAGTAGAAGAAGCATCTTGCCATAAGCAACTTTCTGCAACCGTTTAAATTGAAATATTACTTAAAGTGTAATAGCAAATGATCCTAAATTAGTTTCATTACCTTTTTAAAAAGGAAGTCACTTAATACAACTTTATATTTACTATAATAACTCCAACAGTGAAAATATCCCAAAAGTACAACACATCAGCTTATTGAAATGAAAATGCATGCATCACCTAGATCTATCAATAAATTGATTCTCTCTGTTCGTTTAAGGGATAGACAAACGCCATGCTTCTGAAGAGTTTGAAGAGGGCAGGAGTGATCCAGGTACGAAAGATATTTTTTTCACTCGTTACAATACAGCTTCAGAAAAAAACCATATCTGATGTACAGCACTATCACTCATGCAATAATGAAGCTGTTGTGTTTTGCATTGTTTACAGACGGATCTGATATCGACAGGGATGCAAAATTCATGGAAGATCACTCACCAGAAAAAAGATTCGGCCTCCATTGTCCATATTGGAGTCGCAGCGCCACTGCATTCCCCGATGGTATAGAACGAGGTAAAGATAAATTTTGATAATTTTTTTAGTGAAATATGTATAAGAGTGTACAACTCTCAACATATTTGAATCAAAAATCTATAATATGCTTTGTGATACTGCAACCAGTGAGTAGGGTTGCGGGAGATATAAGATGTAAGAAAATTTAGCGCATAAAATATCTCAATTAAGCGCATAAGATATCTCAATTTAGCGCATTAAATAGCTCAATAGTAACTTTGAAATAAAGAAAAAAATCCGTATATCTTCAACAAACCTTGACGGTATTGCAAAAAGAATGCTATTATAACAAAAATGACCATTAATTGTTTAATGTAAGAATTTGTAATTAACAAATGCATTTACAGTAGCAAATGACGACTTTCATCCATCAAAATACATTATGAAACGGAAAGCTAACAAGGACAGAAAAGGGAGAGTGTGCGTGGAAAAAGATTTAATAAAGAGAAGAAAAAACAGAGTTATAGGTTTGTTCAATTTAAAGATATATGTATTAAACAAAGAGCATGATGATTTCAATTTGTTTCAATGTCCCGCTAGAAATCGGACCGCGGACCTCTGCATTACTAGTATTAAGCTCGACCGAGCAAAGCCTAGCAGTATATTGCGGCTAGTATTTACTAGGGTTACTTGTTTGTGCACATGCTCGTCTGACGAGGATTTCTATCAATGCATGGTAATTGTCTCACTAGCTTGATATCATTATAATTTTATCAGTAATATAACTTTCAGGTGTATCTACAGTCCTGAAATAGCAGTAATTATCTATAATTTGAGCAATTTTTTTATTATTATTTATGATTATGATTTTTGATTCTGGCATTATGTTTTACCAATGTTTGTATGAATATAATCGGATCTTAGCTAATGTTTGTAAACATTTCACCTTTGATTACAATTCTGAATGCAGTCAAGCCTGTCTTTAAAGACCGCTCAATGGAAGGAGGCAGAAAAAAAGGATGGAAAAAGACCCAAGGTCTAATTTTTACATCATTATTGTGTTTATCTTTAGTTGTCCGGCAAGGTTATATGAGGTTATGGGGCGAGGATCTTAGTTACTTCTAAGATATAGCCGGGAAACTAAGCCCCAATGGGTGGGAAAAGACTAGCCTTATATACTGACCAAGGACTTTAACAATTCAAAATCAAATGTCAAGAACATGATATTAATGAAATATCAAAGCTACCTGGCATACAAAAAAAAAACAACATTTTAGCCAGTAATGAATTTTGATATCTGGGTGTGACCCTATATACTGACCCGGGGGCCTGATTTTAACAATTCACAGCAAACATGTCTAAATCATGATAAAAGAGAAATATCAAAGCTATTTGGATTGTACTTAGTTGTTTACTACAGTTGATAAATCATGTCATTGTTCATTTCCTGATTCATTTGGATTTTCGGTTAAATAGAATGATTATGCGGTGTTTAACGATCGAATCAGAGATAAATGGCTACGAGCTTTCAAAAATGTATATGATAGCATAAAACACTTTTCACAAAATTGCTGTATTTCAACAGTCATTTGTCAAATGCTACATAATCTGACAAATTATGAAAATATATCATTTTCTTTGAATGTTAATGTCCATCTTTAAAACTATGTGTTACATTTAAGTTTTAATTTTATTCTATAAAAGTGCGATGGTCTTGAAAAAAATCGCCTCTGATTTGATATAGATGAAAGAACATAATGTTCCATACCGTATTAAGAAAAGTCTAAGACAATCTGTTTTGCAGTGGCTGATGGTGATTTTTCGCCATCTGATGACGATAATAAGGCAAGAAAACCTGAGAAGAACAGAAAAAGGAAAGTGCCCGAGGAGGACAATAGGAGAAAGTCATTCGGCAGACGTGCAAACAAACAAAGCGACAGGAACTCTGGTTTGTTGAGATTTAATATACTTCTAAATCCGTTTAATGGCGGTTCGTATAAAAGCTTGACTATCATTTGTCAAAACATAAGTTTCCGACAAATTGCAGAAAAATATAGTTTACTTGTGGTGCTGATGTTCATTATCAAAATATATGTTACATTTAAGTTTTGCTTTTTATTATATCAAAGTGCGATGGTCTTGAAAAAACAATCGCCTGTTTGATTCGATATAGATGAAAGAACATACTTTTCATACTGGATGTAGTAATGGTCTAAGAAAATCTGTTTTGCAGTGGCTGATGACGATTTTTCTTCATCTGATGACTATGATAAGGCAAGAAAACCTGACAGGAACAGAAAAAGGAAAGTGTCCAAGAGAGAAAATACAAGAAAGGCATTCGGTAGACGTAGAAACAAACAAAGCGACGGTAACTCTGGTTTGTTGAGATTTAATATAATTTTAATTCTGTTTAATGGCGGTTCGTATGATAGATTGACAATGATTTGTTAAAATCATAACTTCAAGTTTCTGTTTACATTTCATACTGAATTTATAATCTAACAACGCAAAACAATGAGCAGTAAAGACAGATATTTCATATCTTACAAAAAATATAGATTTTAAAAATCCCTTTTTCTTATCGGTAGAAAACTTTGCTGGTTTAATTTATGGCACTTGCCGGATTGCATAGGGGGCTGTGATTTGCTCATGTTTTTCTCTTAAAGGGTTTTCGACAAAAAAAAACCCCCAAAACCCCAACTATCTGCCATTGCAACAGTTTTGAAATTAAGACTGACCTTTTGTCCGTATGAAGGAATATTTTACATTAATATATTGGGTTATACCAGTGAATTAGATTAGTGTTGGTATAGGATATTGGCTACTTAAACTCCCGTGAAGTCCCTTGTAATTGATTAAATTATTCAATTCAATTAAACTTTATTCCGCAAGTTTTACCAACTATTGGATAACATAGTGCCTAGACTGGCCTCCAGAACCTAAGTTATTTTGTTAAGAATTGCCAAGTTAAATTCTAATACTAGATTATCTGCCCCTTGTTTGAAACTTAGGTCTAGAATCAGACATATCCTAGAGATTAAAATCATCAAGCTAAATTTTTTTTATTTTTTTTTTTTTGATATTTTAGAGACATGGGGCCAGTCTACATAGTACCGTATAGCGGGAAATTTTAGCGGTCATAAAATTTGGCGATGTGGTCATGAAAGCTGAACGTTAAATTTTGACGGGTTAACATTTAGCGATATCCCTTAAATCTAGGGTTTTGATTTGGCGTTGGGCATCTATACTAGCTACCGGTATATATAGATAACTATGTTATGTCCATACATCCTATCAATGTTGATTAAGTGTGTTGTGTATTATCGATCCTCTGTCTTGAAACCGGAAACTATTACCAAAAATCGTGAGACGAACACATACATGTAGATTTGCTAAATTAGTGTTTATATGAATATGTGTACAGTGCACAAACATCAGACAAAGATAATTTAGTCAACCGTATGATATCGCCGTGGTTATCTATTTATAATGTGTAATTTTAACAATGAGTCTACAGGTAAAGTGTTAACATCAGTTCATTGAATGGTATGGGTAGATGTCTTTGTTTTCGCAAAAATCAATTATAATGCGGTATATGTCATACTTGTATTGCTATACATGTATCATGAGTAGTTGTTCACTAGCTACATTGGTATTTGAATGTACCTATCGGCATTTTGGCCGACAGTTGCCAGACAACAACCGACGTTACGCACCACTCGTTACTATCGGGAGTTATCAGAATTAATGACGGTCGGAACGGGAGCTATAAGCGAAATTGAATTTTTCGCGTCTTTTTAATTGACGTTGTTAAAAATTGATTGGTTAAACTTTTGCGATCTTTATACGGGCCCGCCAAATCGCCTAAGTAAAGGCCCGCTAAAATTTCTCGCTATACGGTATATACATTAAAGGACAAACGCTCACCCTCTAACATAATGCAACATTCATTCTACAAAAAAATAGTTCTTATTGTCGTCACACACATTTACATTCAACAAAATATGTCTTACTCGTAGGTAAGGGGGGAAAAGAGAGGGAACATCGAGACAGACAACACTTTCCTGGAGAGTCACCACCTACTCCGCCTTCTTCTCCACCATCGGGTAACTAAACATGATTTTTTACAATCTTTGAATATATATATTAAAATAAACAGTTCAGATGCATTCACAATTTTATCAAAAAAGTAATGGATTCTTATTAAATGAAAAAGGAAATTGATTTTTTTTATAATGCGTCCAATGCTCTTTTTAAAGGATTACCGGAATTACAAAGCAGTAGCCGTATGCCAGATGTAAGTTTTATCAAATTATATTTCAAATTATTTGACATAGGTTAATATGTAAATACAGAGTTTGTAAGCATTTTTTCCTTTATTGACATATGGATAAATAATATATTATTAAGTCATTGTCACGGAGTTAAAACTAGTTCAAAAAATAATAACAAATATGTTGCTATCCTGCAAACGTTTGCAGCTGTTCAAATTCTGCTCTTCTGGAAAAGTCCTGTAAAGTGCGAAACGAAAGCAAAACGAAACTATATCAAACGAAACGAAAAATAAAACATTGGAAAAAAATGATACTGTACATAAGCCTAAATATTCCATTCTCATCGGTGTATAAACAACACACAGGAAAGAAAAAAAAAATCTACCGCATTATTCAGTTCTTTTAAATCAAAGTAACTCTATTTAGATAATATACATAGTACATGCAAAGTGAATTGGTGCAAGCTTGATTCAAAATCACGTGATAGATGTGATTGTAAGCAACTCCTTTCATGGTAGGAAACCCATGTGTGTATCTGGCCGTGAAAAGTGAGAGTTTCGGGGAAATTGCTGTACTCGAAAGGTACGATTCGTATAAAACCGCCAACTAAGCGCGCTGCTCCCGTAATGCTTGTCCGGAGTATGAACAGAATGACAGTAGCAGAGGACGACTCAATATCTTTAGCTTTGATGAATTGTGAATAGTTCTGGATATTTTTAAGACAATTTCTAAGTACTGGATTAGTTCAGTTGATTTTCTATGATCGAAAAAGGAATATATATTATTATATTTCAGCTTTGATGGGGGTTTTCGGAAGATTAACTTGTTCTTTTAATCTAAATTCTAAGTCAGACGTGCATTAAATAACGTAGCTTAATTTGCTTAAGATAGCGCTTATAGCAAGTTGAACTACGCACAGGCGTCTACTTTTTGTTAACATTAATAGAAAAAATAATAGGCCCTACTCATAGTATATATCAACAAGGTGTAACACTTGAAGATCTACGATGCATCGAATGTGGAACGGAAGTAGACATGATTGGTCGACAATTATATTTTGATTTGTTAACAGAGTTGTCAACCAATCAGATTGCCCCTTGCACACCAGTCTAAAATATACAGATTACTTCCGTCTACAGTCGATACATCGTCGGCTATCACGATCGCTTTTGACCATCTTCTTATCTTTAAATCATTGTAATACGACACTGCCCTGAAGGTAGGGCGTACCTGCTGCCCCCATTGCATGATCGTAAGAGGCGACTCAATTTGAGTTCTTATCTTTTCTCTTCTTTCTGAATAACTTCTTCCTAACGTCTCCCTTGACACTGCCTCACTTTTGGCCTTTAGTTGAGCATTTCGTCCCTGTGAGGAAGGCTTTGGGTTCTTTTCCCTAGCCGAGACATACCAGAGTCTTTAGAAATGGTAGTTGCTACTCCTACTTAGCGCTCAGCATATTTGGAGTGGGACGACTGGTTTGCCCGTTGTCAGAATAATGTGACCGGGTGGGGTGTGCAGCTTGGTGTCTTCGGCAGTATGTTTCAGTGAGGTAGCACTTTAAATCGGCAAAAGTTCCGGCTTATCACAAGGAGACTTAACACGAACATACCGCAGCCTCCCAAAACACACATACGCTCTCACCACACACATGCATGTCGCACGCAAACCAAACCAAGCCATACGACAAATTAATAACATACATTGATATTTAAGGTTCTAAACCAAGGTACATTTCTAAACCTATAGCATTTGATATTAAATCGGATTGAACTTAAATTCAAAGTGAATCGAAGCCCACCCCACACTTTCAGGTTTTTCTATTGTAAAACCTTGTTGATATAGTGTGGGTAGGTTCTAATATTTTTCTATCAATACTAACCAAAAGCACAATACTGTTAAGTTATGAGTGAAAAGCAAACATGTTGTTGAAAAAGTAACATCCCTTCATTTTGAAGGTAAATCTAGTTTGATATCAGTGATTATTAATTAGCAGATGGGTCAGAAATACTGTATAAAATACTATAGCTTTGGCTGTACTGGTTGTACACCAAATACGCTACGCCATTCGCATGCCTATAAATTTTGGACGAAGCTTATATTCTGAATATTTATCTTATGTTTAAAGAACAGAATTTTTAAAGAGTTAATATTGCGATAAATCTATTCTTTCCTAAATGTTGTTTATGTTATCACGATGTGAATGTTTCAGGAGCGAGGTGGAAAAAAATTACCTGGAGGTAGACAGGTATTCAGAATATCGTTCCAAATATCTATACATTATTTCTAGATTGATAGCTGTCAAATTGAGTTTCAATTGTTAGTGTCGCAATAAATGTGTGCTCAATGATGATACGCTGTTGGACACTTGAAAGTCCGTCTTGTTCGTTACTTTGTTTTTCGATTCATTATAGATCGTGCTTTAAAGTTTTTAAAACGGTTTAATACGAATCATCAGATTTTTTTCCCGGCCTTCTTTTATGCAATACACTGATACGACACAAAAATGTGTCATCAATATGTTTGTATATTTGAGAGATATTTGAGTGATTGTTAACATCATGATATAATATGTTTACTTTATTTAGCCTTTCGAAGAAATATCCGTTCAGCATGCAACAAAACATGGAAACATTCGTTTGTTGCGAGCATTAGCGCTGTCGAAAGAGGACCTAAGCAAATCAGGGCAGTTCTTTCCTCTGCACTCAGCAACGGCACTGGGATTAAAGAGAACCACGTCTTTCCTGTTACAATCTGGTTTCGATTTGGATGAGAGAAATGAATCTGGTCATACCCCTATCGAATGTCTTGACCCATGCCAGGACAAAGTTTTGTTGAAATATATGAGGAAAGTTGGAGGTTTTGACTCTACTTTCCCACCTGCCACACATGAACGGCCAGATGGTATGCTTAAATCTAATTGAAAATATATATAAAAAAGAATAACGAAAGTAAAAAATATATATATCAATAGTGTAGTATATGCTTTGTTTGGATACAGGTTTGCAGCATCAACAGTTGCTGACTAACATTGTTAGGTCGTCTGATCCAAAAGATCAGGGTGACATATATTCATCATATTTCGACCGCCATATGCCTTCCACTTTTAGCCGTCCCTAAACTTTCCACATTTTGATAATCTTTTCTAGTTCAACCGTTAGGACTTTACTATAATTTGCCTGAAATGATTCTAAGATTCTCATGACCTAATGCTGATATTTTTGCGGGTTAGTGAGAATTAAATGTGAAAGATGACTTGCGTGTCGGTCTTAAAAATTACAATTCAAACTTATCGTTCTACTAGTGGAAGCAAAATTGTAATCAGTACCAATTTACTGCAAGGTAGTATATACACTACAGTAGAACTAGGACAGATAACCATTCAGGTTCATTGAACTCGTATCTGTCTGAGTATCTTAACAGGAAAGTCTTATAGATTACCCCATATAGAAATATATGTATATATATACTCTCTTATACACGTAAATGTATTTCTAGTGATCAATTTCTTTCCTTAGAGTACAAAAAGTCAAATATGAAACATAATCTTTACAGATATGTATATCAACCGTCATTAAATGCAACACTGTATACTTTACAACGATATACATGTAATTATAACGCAATTACTATTTTTCAAATTCAAATAACTACCTTGAAAAGGATCAAGCAATACAGAAGGTGTCAACACTGTCAACATGGAGAGAGTTGATTTATCAACAAGAACGGTTTACCTCCCATCCGCACAGGTGAATAATCAACAAGTCCGTATATTTGGTTTTACTTATATCACAAGGGATTTATACATTAATTTCAAAGTCGCTGCGGATAAACCAAACCAATAAACTGTTGTAAATGATGTTTTTGTGCCAGGTTTATCAGTTACATACAGCTTCAGAACCATGATAAAAATTTGTCACTACTTAAAAGTATGTCCAAAAGATAATAAATTAGTTTATCTTCTGAAAAGGATTGGAATTGAATTAAATACTTAAATATAGTATGCTATCGCATATAATCGACATTTTATTTTGCTTTAGTTCCGAGCTTCATTCAAGGAGAGAAATCCGACACGAAAATTATTCTTCGTATCCCCGTTCCTCTCCGAGTACAGCATGGCGTGCACCTATCAACTGTATGGCTTGCTTTATGTTCTTGGACGATACAATGCAGAGGAGGACTTCCGGCGTGTTTTGAATGATGTAATCCTTCCTGAGAGAAGTCTGATGCAGTGTAAAGATTGCAGTTCGGGTATTTTCAATTTTGATACCTGGCTCACCGACAGACGAGAGAAACATATAGGCTCTGGCCATGACGGTAGTATAATATTCACGTGTGTGTGTGTGTGTGTGTGTGTGTGTGTGTGTGTGTATTAGTGTGTGTGTGTTGTGTGTGAAGGAGTGGACTAGTGGGTCGGTGTGTATATTTCGATCACGTTTAAAATCATGCCAAGTGAAACAATAAAGGCACAGAAGTAAGTGTACTCTATAATTTGCAGCACTTACAAGAAGTCATATTAATGCTTGTCGGTTGAAAAGCTCAATATGTTTTTATCTATTTTAAATAATACCATGCTCCTGTATTAGGTTTGTCTCTCGTGGTGATTTTTTAATGTTGATATCAAAATATGATGTTTTATAAGATTTTAAGATGTTTAAAGTTACAGGTGAGATACCCCCATGGATTATCCAGCTACTCCAAAGGAAGCCAGAATTCCGGCCTAACGTTCATATTCTCAATGATGGTTGGACTCCAATGCATTACGCTGTTCTGACCCGCAATGATGACTTAGTCAAGCAATTGTTAGAAATGGGGGCAGGGTATCTGAAAAACAAAGCACTGACATTGCTTCCAAACTTCATTCTGGATCAACTGAGAGTTAACAGTGGTTTTGAGTACGAGTATGTGTATTGTCACATTGAAGGATTCACGCCTCTTATGCTTGCAACGTTCATCGGGAATCATTCGGCAATAGCATTGTTTTTCCGAAACATTGAAACAATAAATCTGTGTACTAGAAACGATATAGATGACACTCTCACCCTGGCGTACTGTGAAGACACAGAACAGATACTCCTAGACGGTCTTTGTATGATTGGGAAGAAACATTTATTACAAAACCACCAAGTTGACGTCAACTTGCAACCTCATTACCGGAAGGATAACCCGATGAGACGAATATTGTTCGGTTCCTCAAATGATGTGTTAGATGAGATTGAAGAAGAGTTTTTTACTACGCTAATAATTGTGGAGAACAAAGATATCATCAGTGAATATCTAAATACAGATAATTCAGATGCTGTTTCGGAAGAGGAGGATAAACTCTTAGAAGAAACAATAGAATTCTACTCTGATAGGCTATGGAGAAGACACAGCTCTCTTAACGCCATCATACCAGGACATATCTCATCACTTCCCGATGGTTGTCAAGGATATGACAAGACGATCATGGTAGTCTTGCATAGCACAGACAAAGAATTAACTCCATCATTTGAAATGCCTTTCCAAGAAAATCTGTTCATGAACGGATCACGTGTTTTAGTTCATGTTGTTGAAAGTTCCTTTAGATTCTGTCCAACGACCGTAAGTCCATTGCAAGTAGGTTGTAGCATTGATTACGACCATTTACGAGCCACGCTTGGAGTATTTGTAGAAAACTCTCAGAAGAAGGTAGGAGTTTTGACATGTGGACACACATTTCTACGTAAGTTTTTTGATAGCAGTGATGCCTTCGTTGATGAAAAATATGATCCAGACAATTCACCTGTATTGTTGAACGTTTACAAAAGAAAAACTGAAAAACGCCTGGAAGTTCTTAGAGAAGACAACAAAATAGGCCCGGACGATGGCGATGCTATGGCCACTACTGAAACTGTCGATGACGATGCAATGGACACGGAGTTAGTAAAATCATTTTTCTTCTCCATATAGTGTTAACCAACAAATGATAGATTATATCAATAAATATTAATGGAGTTGAAAACTTGAAATTAATCCAAACCAATGAATGAAAAGTTCTAAAACAGTTTGCCATACTTATACGAAATTTGTTACTTTCAGGGTCGCGGAAACTTGCGGTTTCGTTAGAAGGCTGTTATTGCGCCCAGATCTGGAGGTTGGCATAGACGCGGCTCTCATTTTATTTAATGTTGAGGACACGGTCCCATGTAGCCCTCAGCTGCACCTCGAGCATGCCATGGCTAAACAGCAGCTTCGCAGTCACAGTAGGTATTTTGCCCATATCTTTATGTTGCTGACTGTCTTCATAGCCTTATGACGTGATTTATTCTGAACGTGTATAACAGCATTTGTGGATGGGTTTTTTTTTTCGCCATTAAAGATAACGTTTTATTTTAATGTCTGTTATATATGGATTGAATAGATTTTTTAAATTTTCATTGCGGCTATGAATACCAGTAGCTAGCTACATATCCCGTGGCGCCTCGGAGGATATGTAGCTAGCTACTGGTATTCATAGCCGCAATGAAAATTTAAAAAATCTATTCAATTCATATATTTACATAACCTTGATTTGACGAAACGCCAAACTATTAGAAAAGCCGGGAGATCCCGCCTATGCACCACGCTATTGTATTAATGTCGTTCCGCATTTTCCGGTCTTTTTTGTTTAATTTTGTATAATGTTTATTTATTATTTAATTCTTGAATTATGGTATAATTAATTAAAATGTATATGCTCTCTCAATAGTTTTAACACTTATCTCGTACCAACGTTATCGATCCAAGGGAAGCTACTCTTCCTGTCTTACTGTCGATGGCGTATTAATATGACCCGATTAATCAGGTGATTTGCACGACAGACAATGTTTTCGTACGGTTTTCATAGTGTATTCATGGTCATATGTTTGTTGTTTTCACTTTGTATGTTCATATCAGCAAACAACATTAGGAATGTAAATATACAATCATATTTGATATTCTTCCAGAAGCTGAAAATATGGATGCTACATTTGCTCGTGGCGAAGAATTCAACTGCAACAGAACGGTCAAAGTCTTCAAATGTGGCCTTGGAAGTGGTTTCACTGTTGGAGTCATTCGTTTCAATAAAGCTACAGGTCAAATAAGATTTAGTGACAGTAGTGGAGAATTTGAACCAATGGGAGTCGGTAATTGTACATCCAAGCACATTATGAAAGGACAGATCGTGGTACACTCGCTGGCCCCTTCGCAAATATTCTTTACCCAAGGCGATTCAGGATCCGCTGTGTTCCTTTTCGAGGAAAATTCTCCTTTGAAATGCATTGGAATGGGTATAGGTTATATGATAAAAACTACCGTAAGTCTTGTTACTCCAATACGTCCCCTTTTGGAAGCGCTGTCTGAAGACCAAGACACAACTTACAAACTGTTGGCATTTACTTCATAACGTACAGGCTGGTGTTTCAAAGCGATTGTTCCTTTATAATGTCTACGTAAGGAACGTCATCAATCCATGATAGGACAGCCAACATTCATTTATTGGTAAAACATCCGTAAACATTCCGTTAGAGACTGCATGGCACTTAACGTGTCGTAGATGTTTATTTATCAACAGGAAAAAAATCTCTATTGTCAGATCGTAGATTAAGCAGCAGCTGATGTTATTCTCCTTTCCTTTTTTTAAATTGTGTATTTCATTTTTTGTGCATTTTTTGATCTCGTTTCATCTTTTCGTATGTAGATTCCGTTAATTTTATCTTCTTTTTTTTTGTTTTTGTTTTTTTTTGTGGCAGTTCCTTTGATATGCTTTTTATGAGACTCACAGTATCCCATAACATATATGCTTCAGACACTGTAGTTATATCATTGCCCAGTATTTTGATCCGAGACGGAATGCATGTATTGGCCATCATAAAATGTTTATTTTCGAATGCACGTCCGATTATCTTACTTAAAATGTAGCTTTCTGATTTTTTAGCTGGACGATACTCGATTACATGTTGACAATGTCTGTTGTGATTTTCTCACCACAAACAATATCAAGTCGATTTATTCTTATGTGGTTTTAATGTTTCATAGACTTTATGAGTGTAATATTTGTTTTATTCAATTGACAAAATACGTTCCATAAACTCACTGTGATAAACTTTAACTTGTGACTTTGTATTCTTAATAATAAATCATGTTAATATCAGACGTTCGAAATTAAGCCACACCGAACGAATTCGGGTGACTTATTGTTAATTTTCCGTTTCTTGCTTATTTTTCCTCTTATTCTAAATCTTTTCCATGGCTTGTTCCGAGCATATCTCATATACTGCTGATGTGACTCTCACCAGAGAATAATTATCATTTCTTTTATATTCTTTCTTGTTTACACATTAAGATGAAGAAAAAATATTTCTTTTATTATGTTTAAGGCATTCATTTTATTTTCTTAGAATTTTTTTAATTCAATTTCACTGCTTTAGTCAAAAATAGGAAAACAGCATGCCTGGTGCAAATGTCTATTTGTCAAAGGTACAGTGTTAGATGTGTTTGTAGCGAGGAATTGATTATGTCTTTTGTATTTCTTTATTCAATCATTTATTTATTTATCAATTTATCTATTTGACTATTTATCTATTGTTTTATTGATATAATGATGCAGTAGAATGAGTAAACTCTCCAATCAATTAAAAACTTGAGGTGAAACATATTTTGTTTTAAGATTAACTATTTGCAACATTATTAATTCGGTAATTAGCACTATGTCCAGTTTTATCAATTTTTCTTCCACAAAGTTAATCATGGAATATTTTACATACCAAACAAAATATGTGAACGGGTCACTTTATTAAGTTTTGTATACAAAGACACCTGGTGAATTTCGTTATATGTATTTTTTATCAAATAACCCTTTTTATTTATTTCGCCGGCACTGCACAAATTACAAATTTTTGCAACGATGCCATGATTTTAGTCCCAAAATTTCGCTATATGCATTGTATATCAAATTCATAATTTCAGTTTTTTTTTTCAAATGCAATTTTCATGCACATACCAAAATACATGGTACAAAATATATTTTTTGGAGGTAAACATTGATGGACAATAAAAGTACATAAACATAAATTTATATATATATACACTCCACTGTATATAACAAAAGTTCAGTCCGCCTGAAGAAGCCTGAGAGGGCAGAAAGGCCTTGCGGCAAAGTCTTGTTTTTATTTATTTTATTTATTTTATATAATTTTATACTGTAATTATATATCACTAAACTGTATTATACTGGCGTCACGTGATATTCTGATTTCTTATGTTAATTTTCTTAGCGTTGCAATTGCTACTACTGTGAATATTGCTGTTGCCAGAAATACCAGATTGTAATGTTATTCAATTATTCCATTTCATTCCTGGAATTTTTTTTTGGTCAATATCGTCTTACATCACAGACGTTCGTTCTATGTTTGTTGCCATAAGTAAATAAATTCTTGTATTCTCAAGCTTGCGATGTGTTTGTGTTCTATGACTCCAGCAAGACCATGAGTTTCTTTGTCGCTGACACAGAAAGATTTATCTTAACAGACCATCTACAATAATTAAATCCGAGCAGGAGAGGGAGAAGGGAAACAATACAATTGCTGTACTGTATCTCACTTCATGTCATAAGATACAATTATCATAGATCAATGGCATGAACAATATTAAAAGAAACAATTCAACAAAGGCTTAATGGGATTTCGACATTAATTATATGGATGCTCAAGATTACCTGAGTGCTGTCCGTTATCATCGACCGTAACTGTAGACTCTCAAACGGAGATTCTCAACAAGGGAGACAACTCTAAAGGTCAAAATGCCAGGACAGCACCAGTGTCAATCGGAACTCCTCGGCTGTGCCATATGTTGCGCAGTTACATCCGAGGAGTTCCGAGTGCACCAGTGTAGTGCAAGAGAGGCAACTCTTTGAACATCAGGACAAAGTGCACACCACCAGAATGCCATATGCCTCTGATAATGTGATTTATGCATAGCACATAAATCTAATCAATTGAAGGATCGAGGATGGTTTCGCATTTGTCTTCAGTTCAGTCTTCAGGACAATAAGGCCCATGGTATCCCACTGTATGTTAGTCGTAGACTGTGACAAAACGGGGCCTCTGGGCTAACATCGCGCGCTAACTTATAATCCTAAAATAAATTGTTTACGGCTAACAAATATCTCACACTAAAAATTATCCTTTATTACATTTCTTCACTTTTTTTAAATTCTAAATAAACGATTGAAATAGGGTTACATGATCACCTCTAAAAACAGTGATGACCGCTGCTCCCTGAAACAAGACATCTGTGTTGTTTATCTCAAAAGCAGGCTCAATGTAAGCAACTATATATTTCCAAATCTGTCAAATGATTATATTAGCTTCGTTCTTGAAAAAGCGGATTAAATAAACACAAAGCGAGCAACCAATATTACTGCCAGACTGTTTAAAGGGCGTCTGGCAGTCAAGAACAAAGAAGTTCACTTTGAATCATATTTTGCTTCAGAAGTGGATGACGGTCTGTCAAGTTTTATTTCGAGATGCCTGCCAAGAAAAGACGATTGTACAACTATCATATGAGTATAAAGCGGCATCCAAAGATTTACCGCTAGAATAAATTGTTGATGACTAAAAAATACCGCAAACTATAATATATAGAGGTTACACAACGAGTGATTGTTGGATATGGAATTTATTTCACACGAGTAAGTTATTTTTTAAAAGTTGCAAAAGACACGAGCTTTAGCGAGTATCTTTTACAACTTTTGAAAAATAACTTACGAGTGAGAAATAAATTCCATATCCAACAATCACGAGTCGTGTGACCTGTTTTTACCACAATGATATCGGTTTGAATCGAAGGAAAAGGTGGCCAAGTATAATTTCCCGTATGCAAATAAGGTGTACAAGTGACTGCCGGGACCCGGTGATGTGCAGCCGTTCGATTATTGATGACGTCTATAACAATTACAGCTTGGGTCAAAGTTCGAATTCTTGACCAATCAAAAGACCGGAAGGTCATATTCCACTTGTGGTATATTTAAGCATTGAACTGTTCATAAATGGTAGTATACAGTCGATATGAATACAATTTTGGTGACAGATAAATAGAATGCCGCCCGTTAGGGCGACATGAAATATATTTATCTGTCACCAAAATTGTATTCATATCGACTGTATACTACAATTTGGTAACAGTTCAATGCTTATATTTACATTCATAATACTATTTTATTTACTGTAGCTTATGACGCGTTTAGATTTGCCGCTTCCCCTATCCCTGACGTCATCAAGTTAAAATACCGAAACAGCCGAAATTTCCAGAAGGAATAATATAGTCCCTCATGTCGTTATTAATAGCAATCCCATGAAATCGTTTTTTTTCACAAATTTGGCTTTAAAACATATTTCATATACGTTTGTAGATATCGTCAAATTGTTCACAATCGCATAATTTCTCATTGTTTAAAAATACATTTTCTTTGTAAAGCCGTTTTTCAATGATAAACGGTTACATTTAGAAGTAATGCGGCGTTGCGGCTTGCTAAAGCTCGTGTCTTTTGTAACTTTTAAAAAATAACTTACTCGTGTGAAATAAATTCCATATCCAACAACAACTTGTTGTGTAACCTCTATTTATTACATTTCAGTTTTGTATCAGATGCCGATTGGTTTACATTGGTTATTCATCATCACATTGCTGTCTGTGACATCGTTGTGCACGCTCGTGCGGGTACTCTTTGATGTAATTTCAGCCAATCAAAGTCAGACATAAATTGCACGACAGTACAATATTATGTTTTATCACAAAATTCACGGTTTTTATGACACAATGGAGAATATTATGGAGCGTGATGCAGTTTGGATGGCATTTGATCATACTTTCACCTGTGCTCTAGTTTTGATAGCGAAATTTCATAAAACAGTAATGGAATTATGTTTCTATTAATAGGCTGGTTTAACCAATAACGACCGAGGCTGATTGGTCACCTTCGTTCCATAAACCCTTATATTACCCTGCATCCGGGGCCATAAATGCATAATATCGATACGACCAAAGTGGTGCCATAATTGTATAATATTTCTCCGCTGAAATCAATTGTTAACGGCTAACAGATATCCTTCACTGATAAAAAAAATGCATATGTTTTCCGTTAAATAAATTGTCTACTGCTATCCTAGTATGAATCCTCTCTAAGTAAATATACATGACGATGAACACCAGGAATATAAGTACTGTTAAAAATTGCATTCAAATCAAAACGTCATATTACAGATACATATAAGAATATACATGTAATAACCGCTAAAACGCAGATATTTCAGAATATCGAAAACCGAACATATTACATGAACAACAATGGCTGCAGTATCGCCTTATGGTAAAGGTCGTTAAGAGAATTGGCAAGGGTATAAAACATGTAAGAAATGGCATACAGATTATACGATACCTGTATCTGTTATTAGAGTAATTTCACAAACTGCGCGAGACACTCCAGTCTTATTCTGTAGCACTCTTTAAGAGGCTAAGTACCCGAACTTGACACATACTTCACCTGGACTTGACGGTATCATTATACTCATAAATCTGCTACTTTACGCGTTTAAACCGTAACGTGTCGCCACGGGTACAACATTTACGTTATGATATAGCGTCCCAGTTGTACGGACGTACTTCGCCTTCACCGTTACATACACAGAGGACGGACGTTCGGACGGACGATTCATCGCACGCATGCTTAGAATATTAATTATTAACAGACATTCCATACAGCAGCTTTTATGTGCGATATAGAAACATAGAATCAGAGACTGAAAAGAGGCTACACGATCCTGAAATACAAACCTGTTGATTTTTCAATAATTTCGGATATTAATGAGGAAAATAGTCACATGACATAACTATGGTGGCTGATTTGTGCCATTGTCCTTTTTTCGCTTTTTCGCCATGGAAAATCCGTGAAAAAGCGAAAATCTAATGTTAAAATTTCGCTTTTTTCGCGTTAAACTAACAGGAAAAAGCGAAAAAGCGACAAAATGCACGCAAAAAAGCGAAAACGTTTTCGTCCTACAATCCGGCGCTTTTTCGCGGTATTTTCTCGCTTTTTGGCTTTTTAGCTTTTTCGCCTTCCGGTTGACATGCGCAGTATTTCCATATCATTCGCCATTTGTAAGAAGATGCCTCCCGTTTATTCTTCCCTATCAGGAGATGATTATGACTTTGTGGAACGTATCCTTAAGCAAACTCTTGTAGTTTTGTATGATTTAGAACATTTTTATTGATATGTACACTTTAATATATATATTTCGATTAAATGCCTTAACGCAAGCAGGAAATTATTTGATAAGAGAATACTTTTTCGCTGGTTAAACGTACTCTGAAATTATAATCATCTTATTCTGTCGACACTCGATATCAATAAGGTGAGTATATACATGTTTGTCTCTATATACATATATATGAAGTATATGTGTCAATTACTCTCTGGTGCATATTAACAGCACGAACGATTTCAAATATTCAGAAGTAGAGTAAATAAGTTGGATATCTAGCATTTATTAATGAAGCGAATTTGCAATTGGGGTTGTAAGATGCATTCATATTTTTTTTACAAATTTAATAACCATATTTTTCAGGTTCCTTTGGAATTATCCGGTTTTACAATACTTTGATTGCTATTCATTACAGTTGCAGTATTGTACATTGTGTATGTTATATAATTCACTGTTGTAGCTTAAGACAGCTGAATCGAGTTTTAAGAAGGTATGGGCTATATAGAAGAACCGATATTCCTCTTTCTGCAGTTGAAATAGCCATACAAGTAAGAAACATTGGTTTTATTATTCTAAATAATCTTAAATCACTAAAAAAACAAAAACATTGATATAATACTTAAATATATGTCCTATTAGATGCTCCATAGAAAAAAAAAACTTAATCACTATTTGTATGTTACCCATTTTTTGCAAATTGAAAACTTCATGTCAAGATCCCAATACAGTGGGAAGTACTAATTCCAAGCTATATACGGTTATGATAAATTGAGGTTTGTTGATAATTTTTTTTTAAATAATTACAAATTTGCTCAAATGCTTAACTAAGTAATGGTAACCTACTCTTTGGTTAGGGTTTTCTTAAACGTTTTTCATTTCATTTTAAATGAAAATAAAGTGGGACGCCGGGCTCGAGACCGATGGTTGCGAGTTTGAGTCCCGGTCACGACACTTATGTTGTATCCTTGAGCAAGATACTTTACTCTACTTGTTCCAGTCTACTCAGCTGTAAATGAGTACGTGGTGGGGCAGTGCTAGAAATTGTAGAATGTTAGCTGTGAGCGCCGAAATGACAGCACCGGCTGTATGCTCCCCAGGGAATTGAGAACGATATTGGCTGGTTGCCAAGGCCCTATAGCCACGGCTAATGATTTGTAAAACGCTTTTAGACGGCCTCTAAGATCGTGATAAAGCGGTATATAAGAACCTCGAATTATGATTGTTATTATTATTATCATGTTATAAGACTACGTCTTATGAATATATATTTTCCTCGTCGAAAAATAATTCGGGTATGTGCAGTAACATTCGTACTTTCGCCATTGACAGAAATGCATTCTCACCTTCGATTCGTTTCCTATCGGTGGGTACCGAACAGGGCATTTTCATGTATGTTTCGTCTTAATTGATTAAATGAAGAGTCAACGGTTTCGGGATTAAGTTATTTTACAGATATATAATTTCGGGACGGAATGGCCCTTTCAGGACTGAAATTACAAGGAACTCAGAAAAAATGATGTTGTAAAATGCATTAATCTTATCACTGGGGAGTTGCAGCAACGCCCACATTGATACGCCCTTATTTCACTTGTTTAAGAGAAGAAATATATGTAATCTAGATAAATTGTAGAGTATGTTGTCAATATGAATAAGCTTACATTCATGAAAAGACTACAAACAGACAAGGTTTTTTAGGCAGAGTCTATAATATTTTTTTTTTTTTATTAGTTCCAGACAAACATATATCAATACTCTCTTAATTACGTACATGTAATCAATTGTTATGAATACTCATACATTTTTGGTGTATTTTAAATCTACTATAATCTACTATTACATTCTTAATTATTGGGCAGTATAGTCTACAGTAGTAGAATTGAAAACAATCAACCAATGAATATATTGACTGGAGCCAATTGAAAAATGGGATTGGGGGATAGTTTGGATAAAAAGTAGAAGCCTATTTAGAAAAGGAAATACAAAGATAAGAGAGAAAGGAAACATAAAAGGAAGAAGAGAAGAAGGAACGAGATTTCCGACGAAAGCAAAGGCAATTTCTGAAAGGTTGACAAAAAAATAACTGACTATTGCTAAACATTTAATGGAAAAGAAACGAGTCCAACAAAAACACAAGCAAATTGAAAAAATATAAAAAATTGATTACGTTGGTAAATTGAAATCTATTTCATAATGAAAGACACTACCTTATTGTAATGGTTTTATTTATTTTCTAAAAGCTGAATGGTAAGCACTGAAATCCTCAATAAAAGTAGCTTCCTTGTCACATTTTTTTGCTAAGTATCTCTCGATGCTATATGAAGTTTTAAGGTTACTAATTAGAGTGGGTAAGTAAAGAGCTTTACCTAAACACTTTTGACAATAAATATACTGTTTCATATTTAGTATTATAATATTTTCTGCTCTGTTATTTTGGTGTGGGTTTTGTGCTATTTTACCAAAAATGAAATCTTTTTTACATACAATAAATGTCTCATTACAAGTAGCTTGCACCCAAATTTGGAAAGCCATTAAAGCCATTAAATTTTGGACTTTATTACATTCCCAAAGTACATGCTGTATTATTTCTTTTTCTATGAAGCAGAAATTACACAAATCAGATTGAACAAAATGAATGTTTTTCAAATAAGTGTTTGTAGCTAAGACATGATGATTAATTCTAAATTGCATCCATTGTAGTTTTGAATTTTTCATTTGTATCAAAAGGCAATCTGTATATTTTTTTCCATTCCTCAATAGGTATATTTCCAAATATGGTGTCCAGCTTTGCTTGGCCTGTAGGCAATACATTATTTTTATTCAATACATTATACATATCTCTTGTACCTTTTTTTACTTTTAATAACAATATAAATATACAGTGGTATAAATGGTAATGTAAGTTTTTTTTTTATAAATTCCATCCTAATCGTTTAACTGCCAAAATAATACCATTATAATCAAGGAAGTCAGTATTCAAATTAAAAGCTTCATTAAATTCATTCTGTTGAAGAAAGCTGCCATCTTCTTTAAGTAAATCATTTATAAAAATCACACCTTTATCAAACCATTGCTTATAATATACAGTATTATTACCCATTTTTATTAAATCATTATACCAAATTGGTAGAGATAATATTTGTTCTGGCATAAATATTTCAATTTTCTCTCTTAATATATTCCACGCATTAAAAACATCAATCCAAAATTTACATTTTTGATATTATATTCAATATATCTATTTCCTAACGTTAAAAGCTTATTTAATTTTTGTAAAAAGAAGTGTTTGCCAATTTGAATTTTTAAGACAAATATTTCTAATCCATGTTGATATTAAGGCCATTTCAAAATGTTGGATATTAACCATTTTCAAGCCACCTTCTTCATAACATTTCACAATAATATCTCCTTTGACCTTTGCTATTGGACTTCCCCAAAGGTATCCATTGAACATATTTTGAATCTGGTTAGGTGATGGTAATCCTATAAATAAGTGTGTAAGTATTGGTAGTAGCAGTGTTTTTATTACGGTTACTCTACCTATCGGAGTTATATATCGTCTGTTCCACTGTTTAATTAGTGCCTTTAATTTTGTAATTTTTTCTTTGAAGTTAGACTGAACTATTTTACTGAGGTCAACATTGAAGTTAATTCCTAAAAGATTAAAATGTGTTAAACCCCATGATAGAGCAAGATTATTGACTAATTTCTCTGAACTGTATTTTTTACTCCCTATCCATATAACTTGTGTTTTTGTGTAGTTTAATTTGAGTCCCGATATTTCCCAGAAGTAATTGAGTTCTTTTAAAGCATAACTAAGTGATGTTTCAGTACCATCTAGAATAAGAAAAGTGTCATCAGCGAATTGTGATATAAGATGTTCTGTTGTGTCAATTTTTATGCCTTTTATGTGTTTGGTTTGGTTTGGTTTATTTTGTTTAACGTCCTATTAACAGCTAAGGTCATTTAAGGACGGCCTCCCGTGCGTGCGACATGTATGCGTGTGATGAGTGCGTATGTGTGTTTTGGGAGGCTGCGGTATGTTTGTGTTATGTCTCCTTGTAATAGGCCGGATCTTTTGCCGATTTAGAGTGCTATCTCACTGAAGCATACTGCCGAAGACACCCAGCAGCACACCCCACCCGGTCACATTATACTGACAACGGGCGAACCAGTCGTCCCACTCCTAATTTGCTGAGCGCCATATGTGTATTTGTTCTTAATTTAATTGCTAATATTTCTGCACAGAGAAGAAAAATATAGGGTGAAATGGATCTCCTTGTCTACAGCCTCTTTCTAGTTTAATGGGTTTAGATAAATTTCCACCTTGGTTTACAAAAGAAGAAATATTATTTGTAAAAGTTTTTATCCAATGTTTAATTGAGTCCCCAAAGTTGAAAAATTCTAAAACTTGATTTATAAATGTCCATGAAACAGAATCAAAAGCTTTTTCGAAGTCTATTAAAAGAAGCATGCCTGGTATATGTTGTTCTTCTGTATAATCCATTACATCATAAATTAATCTAGTATTATCAGCTATATATCTGCCCTGAATGAAGCCTGTTTGATCACTATGTATAAGTTTATCTAGAACTGATTTAAGTCTTTTTGCGATGCATCCTGAAGCTATTTTATATATAACATTTAAAAGAGAAATGGGTCTCCAATTATTTAAAAACTGACAGGGTTTATCTCCCTTTGGTATACAAATAATGATTCCCTGTTTTTGAGTTACAGATAATTCCCCTGTTTCATATCCCCGATTTACTGATCGAATAATAAATGAATTAAGATTTTTCCAAAAAAATCTAAAAAATTCAACAGTGAAACCATCTGACCCAGGACTTTTATCATTTTTCATACTCTTTAATACATCTGTTGCTTCCTTATAATTAATATTACCTTCTGAATTATTTTTTTCATCGACTGTTAATTTAGGGATATCAGTAAGTGAGAGATCATTAATCCACGAGTAATTAGAGGGTTTATCATTATTTCTATAGAGTATATCATAGTACTTTCTGGTTTCTTCTAAAATTTCCTCCTGCTTTGTAATAATTCCGATCTCTGTTTCTATCCTTGGTATTATTTTTTTCTGTGAAATTTCTTTTTTCCAAACTACAAAAATATTTTGATGGTTTCCCCCCCTTCTTCTATCCATTTTCCCTTTGATCTAAACATATTTCCCTTCAAATTTGTATCTCTAATCTCTTCTAACTCTTTTTTACATTGATAAATATCATCATTATTTGTAATTCCCTCCCTTTCTTCTAAGTTCTGAATTTTGGTAATCAACTCTGTTTCTGTTTTCGAAGATTGTTGTTTTTAAAAGAGGCATAAGAAATTGTTTTCCCCCTGATTTCCATCAATAAAGTTTCCAAAAATAACTGGTCATCAATAATAAATTGTATTTCATTTTCATTTATGTTATCCAAGTTATTTTTATCATAGATTGGCACTGCATACTGTTTCTTTACATCTTTTATTACTTTCTTGACTGTTTGTACATACTCAATATCGTTTAATAAAGTATTGTTGAAATTCCATAGACTTTTACCCTTTTGAATTCTTGAAATTTACTATAAATTTACTTTTGATACCGGATATGACGCGACAGGTGGCGCTGCTGGTAGATTTGATGTCTGTGATTGGTTAATGTAGCGATAAATACGGAAATAAGAATTTATGTAAAAACGAAGCGCACTTATTTTGCTGTCTCTGATATGTGAATATAACGGTAAATACAGAAATAAAATGCGAAGTTAGAGTTTAAATGTAAGCTGGATAATTACATGTTTCCCTTTAATTTATACATGTTACCGTCAATTACCCGATTCGAGATTCCCTGAAAAACAAAAAGGCGCGAGGCCAACAAAACAGTCAACTGACTCATATCCCTAGAAAATCGACAAAAGCCAATATTTGCGAGTTACCTCCTTTTAATTTCCACACTATGAGACTTAAATCAACAGATTCATTTTTAAGTACATAAAATGGATACCTGATACATAATGTATCGACGTTAACATACAAAATTGAATACTATCCCTTATCAGTTGATGTGAATTTAGTCTTTTCAAAAAAATGAAATAATCATACGTAAACCCCAATGAAACCATGCAACCTGCATTAAAATGATTCTGCCGTTTATCTTTTTTAGAGATATTTCTGACTTATTATGGTTACAAATTAAACGATTTCATTGGTAAAATATTCTTTAAATTTAACTATAGCATGAACTTCAAAACAGTGGATCTTGCCTTGGATACACAAGTATGACACGCAGACTTTTGACAAGACACGGAATTGTGGTTCCGAGGTATATACGTATATTGTGCATATGCTTCCCATTTTGTTATTTTTCATCTATCGTGCAGTTTTCGTTTTACATTTCGTTAACTATTGACAGAATACGTTGTAGTGATGGTTTTGCACAAGAAAGTCTTCAGTAAAGCAAACAAAAAAACATAGCACATGAGGACCGGGTCACATCGCCTACAAACAACGACACACCGAAACCCCTGTACACAGAAGTGGTGAAAACATGGTCACCGTCATTAGGCACAACACCTGTGAAGTATACTTATCCACATCGAGCAAGAAGATATCAACCTGAAAATAAGGTCAATGCTACAAAAAATAAGACATCACCAAGCAACATCAGACTACCATTTAAAGATCACAACACTACTTTTATCGGCCAGGCAACAAAGAAGTCTTTTTTAGAACAACGCCAGCTCAAAAACAAAGGCGAGGGAAGAAATGTATTAAAGGTAAAAACAGTGATGTAAAACATTTAGGAAATTCCAATGTTTTACCTAAAGTAATAAATTTATCAAGCAAAATTTTAAAAAATGATGAAATTGATATTTTAAAGAAAGGGTTGAAATTTTGTCCAACACCTAATTCAAATAGTAAAGAATTAAAATGTGATATTGCGCAATTTTGTAGAAAATTGCGTTTAAGTGAAAGATTTTTTTCAGATAATGATGATTGTAAAAATTATGCTGAACCGTTAGTTCGTAACAAGTCTAATTGGAACCCACCAAAAAGTGGTGATATTTGTTTGGAAGATGTTGTTTCAAATCTAAAAAAGTACCCGCTTACGAAACCGAGAAGTAGTAGTAATATTTCATTTAAACAAAGAAAGGCGATTGAATCGTTATCTAATGATAGATCGATTGTTATCAAAGAGGCAGACAAAGGCAGTATGGTGGTGGTTATGGATAGTAGTTATTATTGTAAAAAAATGTCTGAAATGGTGTCAGATGAAGAATTTTATAATACCATAAATGAAGGTGCCGATGACGAAACACGTAAAATGATTGATAAATTAGTTAGTGAACAAGATAAGGACCTGTTTGAACAAGAAAAGGATTATCTTACAATTTTCACAAATTATCCTAGTTTTCTGTATGGTTTACCAAAAGTACACAAGAGTTCTGTTATAAATGAGGCTATTAAGGATCAAAATAGTGAATATATTTCTTTGTTAAGCCACAATGATCTCAAATTTAGACCCATTGTTGGAGGACCACAAAGCGCAACACAATGCTGGAGTCAATTTTTGGATATGATTTTAAAACCATTATGCTCGTCTGTAAAAAGTTTCATTAAGGACGATTATGATTTTCTTTCACATTTACCAAGGACAGTTAAACCTGGTTCTAAGCTTGTCTCCTTTGATGTAGTAAGCTTGTATACCAATATACCCCATGATTTGGGAATTGAGGCAATTAAGTATTGGCTTAGAAAATATCCAGACAAAGTTGACACTAGATTTTCAGAAAAATTCATTATTGAATCTCTCAGAATTGTATTGGAAAGAAACATATTTTATTTTGATGCAAAGTATTATCAGCAAATAAAAGGGACGGCTATGGGAACCAAGGTTGCTCCTACGTATGCTACTTTAGTGTTGGGATATTTAGAAGAAATGCTTCTTGAAAATATTTTTCAGAATGATGAAGAATTTGCTGATTTTTTAACAAGAAATATTTGGAGATTTTCGGATGACTGTTTTGTAATTTGGCCTCCTGATAAGGACTTAATCGAGTTTCACAACAAATTAAATAGTTTACATCCAGATATCAAATACACTTTTGAGTCAAGTGAGAATGCATTGCAATTTTTGGGTGTTTTAGTAGAATCGAAAGACAACATTATTACTACTGATCTATATTGTAAACCAACAGATTCCAATAATCATTTAGATTTTTATTTTAGTCATCCTAAACATACAAAACTCAATGTACCATTTAATCTTGCATCTAGATTAGTTACTATTGTGAGTGATAATAACAGATTAGAGGAACGACTTTGTGATTTAGTTGTATTTTTGAAAAAACAACATTACCCTACTAAGATAATTTTTAATGGAATAAAGAAAGCTAAGGAAAAGGGACCTTTTACTTCCCATGTGGCAAGCCAAAAGAACACAGACATTTTACCTTTCGTTTCTACATACAATCCAAACAATTTTAATATTTTTCCAATCATTAGAAATTGTGAGGATTTTCTCAAGAATAGTGACAAGATGAAAAAGGTATTAGACAGAAATAAAATCACGAATTGTAAGCGACAACCAAGACATTTGAAACGTTTATTATGCCGTTCAAAGTTTGATTTTGAACAGCAAATTCCATGAAAATCTAAATGTGGTAGACCTAGATGTGGTAAATGTGAAAGTATCATAGAATGTTCCAATTTTTATGTTCAAAAATGGATTTAGATTTCAAATCAAAGCAAATATGAATTGTATATCTAAAAATGTTATCTATGCTATGATTTTCAAACATTGTTCAGAATTTTACATTGGCCAGACGGGCAACGAAATTAGAAAACGTATGACAGTACATAGACAGCAAATAAGAACAGACAATCTAAGATTTTTAACAGTTAGTAAACATATGTACTAATGTTCTAAAAGTGAGTTTTATGTTTTACCTATATACCAAATGTCTAGCTCAGATGCTATAGAAAGAGAATCAAAAGAAAATATGTTTATTAATCTATTAAAACCAAGTCTTAATTCATGTAGTTCTGTGTAATTCCAAATCAATGTTTCTATAAAAACAGTTGTTCTCCATTACATAATTTCTAATTGTGTATCTTTTAATTTTGACGTCATCAATTTTGTATTTATGTGTACTTTTGATCATTGTCTTTTATGACGTCATCAATATATGTTGGTTTGACGTAACCATGGACACACAGTGATGACGTCACAAATAAATCCTTTCATAACACCTGAAGAGCTTGCTCTCAAAGCATGTGAAAGCGCTAGTGTGAATTTCTGGTTTGTGTTTTTTATTATTATTACTATATATATATGAATATATATATATAAGCAATGAACTGTTACCAGATGAAGTATACAGTCGATATGAATACAATTTGGGTGACAGATAAATAAAATGTCGCCCGTTACCTGTCACCCAAATTGTATTCATGTCGACTGTATACTGCATCCGGTTTCAGTTCATTGCTTATATATACATTAAGGATATTTTTTTTAAATATAACTGTGTCTTTTTCTTGGCTTGAATATAGTCTGTAAACGTTCTCCCTCTTTTGTGTTTATTTACTGGAAGAGTTTGATTTAAATCAATGTCATCTAAGCTATTGATTTAAAGCCATTGTATATGTTATCTTAGGCAGAGTACTAAGCGTTGACGTAAAGTAGTCCAATATGGCGTCGGAAATGACGTCAATATAGCCTGATGTAAATCAGGGTCATCTAAGCGATTGATTCAAAGCCATTATACATGTTACCTGAGGCGGAGTGCAAAGCTTTGATATTACTTAGTCCAGCATGGCGTGAGAATAACGTCATGTGACGGGGCATTGCAAATTGTAGTATAGTGTGATATACTGCAATTTGGTTTACTAATGATGTATAGGCGACGGCAAAACAGAATGTAAATATATGTATATGTATATCTACCTTGTAAAAGATGCATACTTCTATTTTGCTAGCAAGTCGCATATAGATTAAATTTATTATTAATAATTCATGATTCAAGATTCTTTATTCACTCAAGACACACACAATTAATAAAACAAATGAAATCACACACACACATTCTACAGTGTTTTATTTCATAGATGAACAAGACATATTAGCTTGCTCATTTTAAAGAATAAAAAAAAAAACAGAAATAAAAAATTTCAACACTTACAAAACGCATTTTTATGTCATTTTGTAGAATAGTAGTAACACAACTTACAAGATTCGGGAGGAACTATCACAACAATGCAAATACAATGTACAATACATTGATCCATTTACAAATAATCTGAACAAACAAGATGTCACGTACTTCCCAGAGTATCACAATACGCCTTTTAACTGACGACTTCATGTTGATCAAATGTCATTATGTGTGAAAAGCTGGTCTTTTTATGTATTAAAAAGCAGTGGTTAGTTAGTTTCAAGTTACTAGCGACAATCATATCAGATGTTCAGGTGTTGAAAATGCCCATGCCCTAATAGGTGTCACATTCTTACATTTCTCAAAGGATTGTTCTGTGTTAAACCAGAACAACATGGAAACTTACCAAGCAAGATAATATTTTTTTATACTTTTAGTTTTATTTAGTTATAATGATATTCCCAAACTAAAGTATACATCGTAGTTATGCAGCATGTTACCTTTTGAAGTAAGCAAATTCGATAATATCAAAAATGGCGTCTGCTAAAGTAATCAAGCATTGACGATAGATGACTCTTTTTAAAGCAAATCGCTTGAAATCATAGCGGCATGTATTTACTAAATACATCAAGTCGACACTAACAGTAGGGGTATGCCGGAAAATGCAAAACATGAATCCTAGAATATAAACACTCAATTGAACAAAGTTAAAGGTATGCATCTAATATATAAAAGCAATGTTCCTTTTAGCCCGTACGCACCATGATCAACGTGAATCAAACGTTTTAGTTTAGTCTTGATGTTTATCTATTAACAATGTACATTTTGACAATGGTTTCTCCGAATTTACCTGAAACTCATGCAAATCAACATAATACATAATAATCATAAAAAATAATTATCAAACATGTGTAAAAAATGAATATCCATATTCATTTTACCCATTTATATTTATATATAAATGGCACAATAGACTGTAATAAATTTCTCATGTATTTACATATCTGAACTTGTCATGGAACTACAATTCTGACACAGTAAAATCCTGTATACCAATTTCATAAATGATCGTTCAAATATTCAATACAAATTGAGTATCAAGATGCAATGTTCAATAATATCACAATTGTTTACTTAACGAACTCAATAACCTGTCAATTTCAGCATTATGACGTTTGGAAATCCTATAACAAAGTAGAAGCTATTAATCATTTCTTAAAACGAATCGGTTAAAAGTAATCTCGAACAGCTCGAATATTAAAATATTTGCATGTGTGTAAAATTACTTTTGTCAATTTCTATGTATTTCATGATACGTTAAAATGTTACAGTTGCATTATTGCTAAGCGTGCTGTACAAAAGTTGTATGTTTTGATATGATCATTCGAATAAGATGTGTTTATAGTTTTCAACAGAGAATAGTCAGTTTAGAAAAATAATTAAGTCAACCAAATACAATAGATTAAAATGCATGCACCTAAATCAATGTAAAACTACATGACAGGCTTAAAACCAACAAACAAAACAACATACTATGTAATTTCAAAAAAGTTGATAATTTTGATATTTGAAAGAAAAAGCACACAAACAAAACGTTCTACTGCTCAGGTATTTGCCAATGACATCATTTATCTATCTATTGTTTAATAAAGGATGAATTAAAGCATGAATGTTATCGCCTAAAGTCCAATACTGCATTCATTCACTATTATTCTGTTATATTGAAGTTTTATATGACGTAACATTCATGTGCGAGAATATCATCGAAAGCTTAAAATTTGGCATTTCTTGCAACAATAACAAATTAATGAAGTCAACATGAGCAAAAATATAGAAAAAAAATCTAAAAAAAAACAAATATCGCCAAAGGATAAACAATCGGAGATCAAAGTGTGCTGCGCGTGCATGACCCGAGTGGCCGTTCAATAACAAACAAACACGTTGTCACGAACAAGTGGCCGAACGAAGATACACACAAAAGAAATAAAGCGGAGAGACAAAGGAGAAATCATGCGATCTCCGCGATAAAATAGCGGATATTCAATGGCTTTCCGTTGAATGTAACATATATTTCACAAGTTGGACATAATATTGATATTGATATCGAAATATACTGTCATACGGGTGAAATATATGTTACATTCAGGAGGAAACATTTCAATTTCCTTTTATTGCATTTAAAGATAAAAAACAAACTTAACAGTAGGAAATATTACATTCATCAATTTGAAACAACTTCTTGATATTTCACAATATTAACGCAGCTTTATTATTATGTCCTCCATGAGCTTTGCATTTGCTGCGCATGTCAACCGGAAGGCGAAAAAGCGAAAAAATACCGCGAAAAAGCGCCGGATTGTAGGACGAAACGTTTTCTCTTTTTCGCGTGCATTTTGTCGCTTTTTCGCTATTTCGCTTTTTCGTGTTAGTTTAACGCGAAAAAGCGAAATTTTAACATTAGATTTTCGCTTTTTCGCGGTTTTTCCATGGCGAAAAAGCGAAAAAGCGAAAATGGCACAAATCAGCCATCATATTTTCCACTGATGTCCGGGTAGAACAGTTTGAGGTCCATATTGTAATTCATTAGATGTTGAAGATGAATATCATTTTCTACTTGTCTGTCATTGTTATACTGATATTAGGAAGAAATATATAAAGAAATTTTTTGGCACAAGCCATCAGTTCTCAAAGTTATCGAATTATTAAACTCAAGTCAGAAAGAATTGAATTTGTTAGGAAGATTTATTTCAGAAGCCTATAAACGTAGAATTGTGTAACTACATTATTACTGCAATGTATTTTTCAAAGGGCTGCTCTCTGCCCGATATTTGTATGTTCTTCAATCTGTCCGTTCGTCCGCATGTTCCATTATTTTGATACCTGTACAGGTGTAAGGATTGTGGTGAACCACTGTTGTGTGTTATGTTACCTGTCGTTCCGGACTGTCCGTCTTCTACTTTGTTTATTAGTCTCGACGTCAGGTAGACGTTTGTAAGTAATATACACCTAGGAGGTTTAGAAGCGTTCTAAAGATCCTGATTTTATAATAGGTGGCGCAAGTTTTCCTTTCGCGAGAGTATAAAAGGCGGCGGTCGAAACTAGACAGTGTTCACTTCTTCATCTGACACGGACGCGTTAAGGCCGTACGAAAAGGTAATAGTTAAGATATAGACGTGCCTGAACAAGGCTTCCCTATATCAAAGTACTGTTTTGTGTATTTAATAACTTACGGTAGAGTACGGAGGTAGATGTGCCTGAGTAAGGCTTCCCTTCTCCGTGGGGACTCTAGTTAGTCTATGTGATCGGTACATCACATAAGTTGTAAGTTTATCAATATCAATAGCCTTGGGTCTGCTCGTCGTTTATAAGAAAGTGTCTGGGAGCATAGAGTGTGGTACGTACATGCCTAACGTTAAATATATGCTAGGGAGTGCTCAGTAAGAAGTGAGTACTCAGTGAGTGCTCGGTATTTTGAGTGCTCGGTAGCAGTGAGTACTCAGTGAAGTGAGCGCTCGGTAAAAGTGAGCACTCAGTCAAAGTGAGTGCTCACTCGGTCAATGACTGTTGAAACTCTCTTACCCTCATAGTAATTATAGTTGTATAATGTGATATTGCCCTGAATAAACCCCAGATAGGGAAGGTTCATTTTGGTCAGGGAGCACTCATTATTTCATGTAGAATATCATTCTGTTCTGTTAATATAAATAGCTCTCTGTTTAGGTATATTTGTATTTATACTGTAGGATTACTCAGAGGAACTGAGCAATCATTGTGTTATATTTCAACTGTATAGCTAGTTGGTACTTGATGTATATTATATAAACACAGCCAGGTCAGCTGTGTATTTCTGTATATATTTGCACTGAGGACTCGAGTAAAACTAATTATATGTTAGACAATATGGATCATCAGTAGTGACTGATACGGACCCTGTAAACGTCACAGGATTAACCGTTCAATTTCGATTAACCTTAGTACATATAACTACATATCAATTCAAAGTATTATGTAATGATTATATGTATGAAATTTCATATTACTCTAGGTGGAAAATGTGTACCGCTTTAGTTTTATGTAACATGTACACTGTAGAACGTGAGATTTTGTCTAAATGTATCATGAATATGTATATATGTTTGTTAAAAACCGATCGGCCGAAAGGCCTAAGGTAATAAAAGAATTTAATTAAACATCCAGTTGATAATTGGAAGAGATGGAGTACTTTATATAAAACTTAAAGATTATTTATATATGAACATTTACATTGATATGATTTAATAAAAGTTAGTAGTTCAGCGTATTCATTTTCCTTGATCATGTATAATGATATTATATATATATATATCGTTTTCTAATGAGCAACTTTTGTTTTTGTATATATATATATATCGTATATGGGGAAAAGAAGTAATTCAAACAGTGTGAACAATGAGGCTTGTTAAATTTTCGAGGCAATCCGCCCCTTTATCAAAACACAAAAAATACAAATACAATCACATATTATATATAAGAAGTACTGGAAATACAATGAAATACAATAAGAATAATGTTTTAGTAACTGGAGAAACCACAATGAAGCCTTCGGCAAACGTGGGCCGAAGGCGGATACAAGCGTGACTGTATCATGTTCAACACTAGAACACTATGCGACCAACGGCAGAGATATTTTGAATTCCCCCGCACGTGAAAGTATATCGAAGAGTTCAAAGACGATTCGTCCCTAAATACAGCAATTGGACGACATTGCATTGATATCAGATTTCAGAATAAAAATGTTGCATTATCGTCTCTACATTGATAGATAAAATATCGTGTACAAAGTCTGAAAAACTATAGAAAAATATGTTTAAGATCATTAGAATTATAGAGAGTGGTGTGAAAAAACTACTACGAATATTTATCAAGACTGAGAATATAAGAAATACGAATGCCGAAGTGTCCCTACAGGACGCTACGGAAAACAGACGATTCGGGCCAAATCGGACCAAGATGCTGTTGCATGGTGGCGGGAGGCGACTAAATGCGAGTCTCAAAGAGCAACAATGAATAGATGCCCCCAAAAGTACATCAATTATGAAAATTTTAACAAATTGAATAAATAACTACATGAATTGTCAAATATAATGGTCACATGGAGAATACACACAGAAGACGTCCTTCAACGTTCGTTCATACCCCGAGGGTAGCAGGTTTGGAGATTGGTAATCCAGTATCTTTCTCTGGAACGACGTTTCGTTTCATTCCAGGTAGGACAGTGATCAATGGCGACCACCTGCATATCCTTCCAACTGTGACTAGGTAAATTGAAATGCCTTGCCACAGGAAAGTCGGGTCTGTTTTGCTTGATGGAGCAACGGTGATTGTTGATTCTGATGTTGAGCTTTGTGCTGGTTTCTCTAACATACTGCATTTTGCATTTTTTGCAGGAGAGGAGATATACAACATTGGCTGATGTGCATGTCAGTGTTTGTAAAATGTGATAAACACGGTTGTTTATTGCACATTTAAACGTGTCTGTGGACTCAGTGTATGGGCACAATTTGCACGGTTTTTTGCACGTTATATATATCGTATATGTATAGAGGTATGAAGTTAGTAAAGGGACATAACTCGTATGAGACTATGTAATCTGAAACGAAGCATGGTAGATGTTAACCGTTGTAGTCGTTAGACAAAACGCTGTATTAACAAAAGTAGTTGATATCTAGCATTCTTACTTGAACTAAAATATCCCTTAAAATGATAACAATAAATGTATGGCTGTGTTGTTATTTGATAACTTCTGGTTTTATAATATAGACTTAACTCCAATAGGGGTCTATGTCACAAAACTGCTTTAGAAACAACAGAGAAACCGACATAATGGCAATTCTATAATAACTAAATACAGATTAACCGAGGGCAAAGTATTAACAAAATATCCTCATATGCATATTAGGATATAGACTAGTTGAATGAGAAAAACACAAGTTCTTCATCGACAGTACCCGCCAAATCTGGTGTAAGTTCACAATTGACTTTAAGACTAACTTCTAATGAGTTTATCAGATGTATATTTTACATTGATAATAAAGGTTGCAATTTATGTTTTAATACCTTGAAGTATTAATTCCGATATCAAACTATGATTTAATTCATGTGAGCAACTTTGTTCCCGTCTTTCCAGTTTAAAAATATTTCGCAAATCCTGTCGTTATACAGTATTAAATGTAGCTATTTATTTCAATGAACTTTGTGCGTCTTTACCAGGTTATATAGGATTAGTTTGGTTTATAATGTTTAACGTCCTATTAATAGTTACTTAGTGTTATGGAGGGACGACCTCATCCGTATGCGAGATGCATAAGACTGGCCTTCTGTCTCTAGAATATCAAAATTATAAATATACATGTAATTGAGCTTATGATTTTGATCCCTAGGATACGTTTAAGTTTCAAACTAAAGGAGCATATGCTATTTTAGAAATTAGCTTGGTGATTCTTAATAAAAGCAAAAGAACCTTAGGGTCTGGTGGCCAGGCTAGTGAGATACACTGTACATGTATATGCGTGTGTATTTTGGGATACTGCAATATGTTTGTGTTTGTCTTCTTGTGAAAGCGAGAAACTGGTGCGAATTCATAGTGCTACCCCACTGAAGTGTACTGCCGAAGATACCCAGCAGTATTTCCTACCCGGTCACATTATACTGACATCCTACGTGAGATTACATTAATATTTGGTGGGCTATTGCACCCAATTATCGTATTTTTTCTGTGTGAAAAAACTTGATACACTTCCTCAGTATAATTAGCAACAAGCAAAGAGGTGCCTTACAATTTTCCGAACAGCGATTTTTATAGACATTCGACAGTGTGCAAAACCGACCAAGTGCCAAATTGTTTTTTACTCGACAAGTTTTTTTCTCCCTTCATGACGAATCTTTAAATTATGTAAACAGTTTTTGTTATATTCATGTCATAGTTTACATTTGGTCGGGGGCCATATATTTAACAGTTTTGGTTTCAAGGTTTCAAGGTCTCGGGGTTTTAATGATAGCACTCTGACAAACTAACGTATGCAACAAAAGGACACATATATATAATAACAATGATACATTGCGTACAGTTGACCTTCGGCCATAGACAGTTTCGGCAAAATTTCGTTTCTATAACATTGGTTCGGAGGTTTCTGAGAAAAAGTCGAAAATGCAAGTTGTTACATTAATTCCTGATATCGTTTGAAGTGTTTTACAATATCACTTTAAACATATAAAAAACTAACAAAATCCCTGAAGAACACACAATCTAGCTTCCGTGCCAGACAGCGAAGGCACCACGCAGAAGCTTTAGACAATGACGTCATCGGAATCTTTATTAAAGTGGCAACAAAGCCGAATAGGGTTTATATGTAAGACGAATACAGTAAAGATTAATGAGCAAGACAATGTATCGTGACAATATCCGACCTTCGCACCTCGCGGTACCAGTATGTGGTGTCAAACAACATTTGAGATCTCCAATTTACCTGTCGCCAGCGCAGTGTTAAATGATGCTTGATAACAAATATAAAAACAAACTACGATTATAATTGCACATATCACCATCCAACGGGTTGCTATTTCCTCCAAGTCCAAAAACAGGTATGTCCATAAATGACCCTGGCCGTTAATAGGACGTTAAACAAAATAAACCAAGTAAACCACATCATCATCATCATCATCATCATCATCTTACACAAACATCCTCCAATCTTCTCGACTCTTTGAACTTGAACTGAATGAGCTCATTAGTCAATATAAAATCAAACAGCGAAACCAAACAGACAACGATTGACTTGATATGTCATAAACACAACTCATATTAACATAAAAATGATTCCACATTCAAAAAAATAAATGTTGATTGTTTATCAAGATTGTTTTCCTATCAATTGATGATTGAACACAATATTCTTTAAAAAAAATGTAGTTCCTTGGCATAAAACAGAAAAAGGTTTGCAAAATTAAATTAATTTGACCCATGTCAAATGTTTGGGAGGGGGTAAATTTAGTAAGATTTTTTTCTTTCTCTTCGACTGCGGGTATCAGGTATTATTGTGTTACACTAAGATATATTCATATGTACCGATTCGTTGAAAATATATATGCTCTTCGGGGTAACAAATTACGGTCTCTGTTTAATTAAAAACATCTCTTCTTATCCTTGTGTCCATTCTCATGAAAGGCGTGAGTTTGTTTTCATCAACAACAGTATTGCTTCCCCAAATATTTTATAGTCATCAAGGCAGTTGTAGATCTGGGCTGACAATCGGGCGTACAATTCATTTTGAACAGACTTCAGACATGCGTCGATATGATAATTAAGGAAAATGATATCCATCAGCGAATTAGCATCTTCCTGTTAATACAAAAATAACGTAAACACGACAGGGTTACTTCATCATACGTAACGTATAAACAGAATCAGTATCAAAGTGTCACTTTTCAGTTTTCTTTCTGAGTGGAGTTTATATAGATTCACGGCCTTCCCTTTATCCTTTTTGTGAATAGAAATGTCTATATTACCTTTTGATCCTCTTTGTTTGTACCATTGTTCATATAATGTTCTTTCTTTATTTATTTTTATATAAACGTATCAGATTAGTGCACATACTCCGGTATATATATACACAACATTGCGATGATATCAAACATTTCTTTTAGACCAACAAATCTTTATTATATTGACATTTCCTTTAAAACTGTTTTATTATATTGAGCTGTGGCTGTTGGTTGTTCCAGATTTGGTTGTATACATTATTGAATTTGATAGTATAGGGTTATTAGTTTTTACAAAAACAATTATAAGCACAATACGTTTAAAAATCCTTACGACATAATTCAAACTTATTTTATATAAACTTTATTTTATTCATTCAATTCATGGAAATTTGGAAAAGAGGAGAGATGAAAAGATTAGAAGATTAAAATTAGAGAGGAATTCTATGCCATGACATGAGATATACAACCTGCTGTAACAGCTGTATACTGGACAGAAAAAATCATCCAAATCTTTTAGAAATAATTATAAACTCTTGAACACGGAACAAAATCAAAATATTTTCATCATACGTGAATTCGTTATCAACGAAGAGTAGCATTTCAGTTGATAAGGAATACTTATTTATAAATAAGTGTTTACTTAAAGTGTTTAAAGACAGTTTGATTGTATATAAGCATATATGAACTTTAGTAAAAAGAGTCTTATGTTAATTATCTAGTCAAAACAAAGAGAAGCAGAATTTGACTCCTGCTTGGAGTCCTTGTCTATTCATTGCATTTTCCTCCATATATTTATATTGATGTGTATATTAATAAACTCCGAAAATCTTATTATCACCAGATACGAAATGATCACATGTTTATACAGAGCTGATCGCCAAAGGGAAAATCATTAAATATAAGATTATACATATGTATATTCTGTACACCAAGTATGGTCATTTATTATGTTTATGCAATTGCTGTTATATTTGTATGGTTACCTTCGAGGTACCGAAGCCATTGATTTCCGGCAGGCGTATCATCCTGAGGTATGGAGGCTCCATCGACTCCGGGATTTCTAATTTGCCCGTATTCCACAGCGAAATCAAATAATCTGATGCCAATTGTATAAATCTTGTGTTGTATCCCGATATCCGCTCCTACAAAAAGGATGCAAACCAATTTTTATCATATTAAACAGTACGTAATATGCTATTGATGAGAGGAAAAATCATCAATATGTAAGTGGTGGAACATTTTCAAATCTTGGGTTGAATTAGCCTATGGTTGAATTGCCGATTTTCCACTTTCTTTAGATAATTAACAAAAACACGAGAGTATTTGCTCGGTATGTTGAGAATATGTACACAGATATGAAAAAAGTGAGAGAAACACTTTTTCATAAAAAAAAATCCAAGATGGCTACTTAACAAGTCCCCGTGGTTGAAGACATTGGCTGACAAATAGACAGAACAACAAACAAAACTAGATCAAGATCAAAACACAGGATTTCCAACTAGAAAATGATTGCAGACATGTTCTCGTTCTGACGAATGCTTTTGTACGTTTCACCTACGATTTCTCTTCGTTTTCTCTTCGCTTCCCTTCTTTAACCGATCAATTGACTTTCAACCCTCTCCGTGACCTTGAACTTCGAAGGTCAAGGTCAAATATGTGCATACCTTTTGTAGCCAGTCATTAATGCTTTATATGTGCCAATTATCAAGTCTGTTGGTGTCAGAGTATTGGAGGAAAAACATTTCAAGTGTAATTGTAGGATAATATTTAATTTTGGCAGTTAAAAGTTTTCCTATGTATTTTTTCTGTGATAAAGTTGACGTTTTGACCTGGAAACGTTGCAAACATCTTCAAACAAACGTTTTCTTAAATATACAATAAAAATTAACCGTTTGAAAGAGAATTTGAAATTTTCGATTTTTGATCATTTGACCTCTGTGACCTTGAACGAAGGTCAAGGTCATTGAAAAGCAATCAAGTTTGTAGGCATCCGTACATGCTATCACTGTGCCAAATATAATATCTGTGTATGTAAAGATTTTGGAGCAGAGGGTAATTAAGGGCATTTTGGGGAAAATTTGAATTTTGGCGGGAAAGCAAACATTTTTCAAAGTGCCATTTCTACGTCATTTTTTATCGCACGACCATAAAACTTGCACCGTTCGTCTTCATTATTCATGCACTTTGCAATGCAGTCAAAAATTAACTAATTTTGAATTTTTGACCTTGATTTGACCTTGCGCTTAGACCTTGACCTTGACATATTTTCTGATAACATATCGTGGAGAAAAGTGAGCCCCGCCAATGAACTACAAGATGCATTGATTTTTTAAGGAAAAAAAAACGAACGAACAAAGAACCTGATTCAAAAGAACTTTAAATCTTTATATCGATACTGTTTATTTAGTCGTTAGATATCATAAAACTGTCATGAAAATATCCGCTCTGATATTCAATATAAAATTTTGTATATAATAAGCTATATAATAGGGTTTCAGACAAGGTTGTTACTCATTTCCCGTTTTCTTTCAATTTACAACCACATTCAGGCGGCGATATGAGAACGTTCCACCACATGGAATTAGCTGATTTTTGGTACACATATGAAACAAGTAAAACTCTATCCGATTTTGTGATGGAAATTTGCATCCAAAACTATATAGCGGGAGAAAATTGCAATTTTATGGCATTTTTCTTCATAATTGTGTCTCTGCAAGTGCATTTTCATCCGAGAACATTTTTGTTTTATGTTTTATGAATAAACACGATGTTTTGGAAATATTTATAAAAAGAAATTTATACTATGTTGCGAATTACAATTTCGAGATAACCTTCTTTTATTTACGACCTTATGTCTTTGATGCTCAAAATGACAACTTTATAAAAATACATTTTCACTGACATTATGAAATCTGGGTGTCGGAAAGGTGTAAAATTATTCTTCGGAAAAGAAAAAAACTAGTTGAGCTAGATAAGAAATTATACGGGGGCAGGCTCCTATGGAGAATTAACATTACTGGAAACAGGCCCTTTAATAAAACAGGAAATGATAGATGACATTAGAAATAGCTTATTTGCTCGTGCGATTTGCTTATACATAATACCAATTCAACATACCCGGAGCATTTTTCTGTTACCTCCCAAGGCAGAGATCGATTGTAATGCCAAAACAGGAACATATACTATACCTCATAGATTAAAATAACACATTAAAAATGAACGTCATAGCTTCAGGAACATGGTTAAACGCATGATTTTTAAAAAATATCGAGGAAATGGCAATCCATCTACAAATGTACACTATATTTCTAACTGCATTACGGTTATGGTATAACTTACAATTTCTCCTTTAGACTTGAAGTATTCCACAGCGACAGGTAAGGAGCTGTAACAGCTGTAGTCCTTGGTACCCTGAAAACAAAACTGTGACACAAGGTCGTAGGCCGGCGACGAACTCATCAATGACCTCAAGGGGAAAGTAACTTTCTTGTTCTTCCACACGAAGGCACATCCCCATGGCGCGAACATCCATTTATGAAAGTTGCCTGAAACCAATTTCCGAGTAATAAACGATTATAAACTCACCACGATCGCCATAGAAAATTAAAAACAAAAAAAACAAAAAAAAAACAACAACAAAACAAAAAGATAGATTCTAATGATAATAACAATAAATGAAAAATAAACACGTTCGGAGAACACTGTTCTGCCGGGATATGAAGTTTTGTCTGGTGTTTAAATTGGTTCTTTCTTAATGTTGGCATCTTCACATTACAGATATGTACCACACTATCATTAAATCAAGGTACCTTGGAAGCAATATTCTGAAGACGTATAGTCCGGTAATATTTGTTCTGGATATGAAAATTAAACCTGATCAGAATACATTGAAATTAAATATAAAATATTTAATTATATCTATAATAATGAATTTTGATACAAGATACAGTAAAAATCAATGGTGCACTTGAAGTTTTAAAATAAAGAAATATTGATGACGGCTACGCTGTTATGGTGTTGTAAGCAACTTCATACATGTTCTTGTATATAATGCACAGAAACAGCTCCATACCTGTGAAGAAGTCAGCCTCTATTTTGTCAAAATCAAGTGGAAACTGTCCAGGACAATGACCACCTTCAATGACCGAAATAGTGTTGTATTTCTGACATAGCTGTACGATGTCCGTTACCGGAAGCTCCATGGTGCATGCGCATGACACGTAATATGAAAAAAGTACAGGAGTATGCATTATATCATCACCTTTTTTGCTTATTACACGGGAAAAAGTTCATATGTTTCGATTTGAGTATTGCATATTTTAGCGATCTTATCATTATTATTATTATTACAAGCTAACCGGTAATAAGTATTTATATATTAAAGTATTTTAACGGTAAAAATTGTAATCCAGACGATTCTGCCGTTGATAATTTATTATGAGGTGTTTACAAAAGGATACGATATTAACGTGGCCCTGTGGTCAGGGTCAGCTGAGGGAGTCAGATCAGACCTACAGACCAGTCAATTTTAAACAAAAATGCACCCTGTACATGAGAAGTACAAATATACATGATAGAACTATCCCGCAATTAAGTAATTAGATCGACTATGGTTCAGAAGATGAATTATTTTTATGACCATATCCGTAAACTTTAAAACGAAAGTAGGTCTAGTCCAACTACATAGGTTACGATACGATAGCTATGAATTAATTCTGTGTTACTTTCCGTTGTGTTTTAGCACATTGGTGTCTCAAAAATTGCGAAAATAATCCGGGAATGTTCAATGATCTTCTGTTTTTATTAACGTTGTGCTTTCCGTGTCACGAGCCCCGTTCGATTTGCACTCTTCTAAGAAGAGAAGCCTTCTAAGAAGATCGTATTCCGTTATATGTAAAACGAGTAAACTGGGAGAATAAAACAAAAAATAAACAAGTTTTTCAGTTTTCTCAAACACGATGACACAAACACCTGCATGTATGTGTTATAAATCCTTCTCTAGTGAAACTCATGACTCGCACACTTAAAACATGGTCGCCGCCATCTTGGAAGATAAATCTTCCAGCTTCGAGACGGAAGAGGTAGAAGATCTTCCAGAAGGAAAAGAGCTTCAAATCGAGTGGCCGGAAGATATATTCTAGAATGAGAAGAGTGCAAATCGAACGGGGCTACGTTCTACAGCTAATGGACCGAAGTGTTATCCACTCCAAACCTCCATTTATCGACTATAGATGCCTGGTTCTATAGCCTGTAGACTTACGGTTACGTCATCAAATGCATTTCCCGCGAAATTACTGGGAAATCTAAATAAATTCTTAAAATAATATGAAGCGAAAGATATAGAAAATGTCTAAATAAAAACATTGTGATCAGTATTGAGTACAACGTTCGAGTGCATTGTAAATAATTGCTACGATTCGCTAACCTAATGCATAAGTAATTTAAATCAAATTATTTTAAAATCCATATTTCGTTTCTATTATAATCTTAAAATTTGTAACACAAGATCATTTAGAAGCTTTGCAGTACTGACTCTTTCAAACGCACAGATGTTTTGATTTGAGCAAGATGGCGACCCGAAGCTGTGAGGCGGTTTGGATTGGAATTAAAATGCGTATATTTCGGCAAGTAAACATCGTACAGTGTCCTAGTGTGGTCAGATCATCTAATTTTGTCATAATGTATTCAGAACAGTTGTTGTTTAGTCGCTACGGTCATTAACATAAAAATTCGGATTATTATATAAACACTTATTTAATTATATTATTCATCGCTATCTAACAGCGGCAAACTCCAATATGGCGATATCTGTCAGAAAATCTAACCAATACAATGTTTTCAATACATTACAACACTTCATAACAAAGGCAAAGAAAGACAAGTGTATCGAAGAGATAGAATGCAAAATTGTCAAGAGTCACCAGTACCTTATTTTGCAGATTTCTTTTCTCAAAAAGGCACACATTACAACACTTCATAACATTAGGAAAAAAGGAAAAGTCTATCGAGGGGATAGAATATGAAATTGCTAAGAGTCACCACCAATCTTGTGTTGCAAATATCTTTTTTTTAAAAAGGCACACTTACTTTTGTTCAGCTGCGATCAAAGGTTTAGGAACAGCTCCCATATATCCATTATTGATGAAGGTATACCCTTCCTCAAGAACGAAATCTGTCTGACGCAATTTAGACCCGAATTCTGGGAAATCTTCCTGAGGAACCTCCATGCCAGCCGCAAATTGACAGTGTTTAAAGTCAAAGTCGTAAATATGACAATCCGTATGAGAACTTACTCTGCAAACCTTTTACTGACGATACATGAAATCAAGCTCGAAACATATATACCCCTTGAGTATTTCATTCATTTCTAAATGTATTTTTAGCAAATAGAGCTTCTTTGACCTTGTTCTATCAACCATGGTACATCAAACGTCCATCCGTTCGTAAAAGGACATTCTGAATAACATTAAAGGTTTTTAGACACAAAAAGGTTAAAGTTGTCTATAGGTTGGTTTTATGAAAAGCCAGTCAACTCTTAATGTTTATATATTGGTTCACCTCGTTCCCTAGCTGTGATCTTTCTTTTCTGAATCCGATCATAAAACAAATGGTGACCCTTTTTGAAGAATATTGTAGGAAATTCATTAGGGGTACAGGGGTTCTAAACCTTCACAGGAATATTTCTCTTGGTCCATAATTGTGCCGAGTCTAAGCTGAGAAATTCAACGACTGACTGATTTTGATGGTAGAAGTATTTTTTTGTTATAGAAGTGCAGTGAGGGATTTTCTCAAAATTTATGTGTACACTAACTTCAGTTAAAAGTATTGATGTCATAACACTGAGCAGACGTAGCAGCGATTGAGAAATTGATGCTATGTATTGATTGGTCTTTTTAATGAATCAGCAATTTATTATTTTTTTAATGGAAGTGATGAAATAAGTCACGTAAATGTTGACCTTAGCTGTTAATAGGACGTTAAACAAAATAAACCAAACCAAACACGTAAATGTTATCCTAGTGGAATGAATAAAAAGTAATTACTAGGGATCTTATCCAGCGAATTAAGAAGGAAGGATTATCCATACAGCTAGTAAATGACGACGGAAGGATTATCCATACAACTAGTTAATGACGGAAGGATTATCCATACAACTAGTAAATGACGACGGAAGGATTATCCATACAACTAGTAAATGACGGTTGGATTATCCATACAACTGGGTAATGACGACGGAAGGATTATCCATACAACTAGTAAATGACGCCGGAAGGATTATCCTTACAGCTAATAAATGACGCCGGAAGGATTATCCATACAGCTAATTAATGACGACGGGAGGATTATCCATACAACTAGTTAATGACGACGTAAGGATTATCCATACAACTGGTAGTGACGACGAAAGGATTATCCATACAACTAGCAAATGACGACGGATGGATTATCCAAACAACTGGTAAATGCCGACGGGAGGATTATCCATACAACTAGTAAATGACGACGGGAGGATTATCCATGCAACTATCAAATGACGACGGAAGGAGTATCCATCCAACTTGTAAATGGCGACGGAAGAATTATCCATACAGATAATTAATGACGACGGAAGAATTATCCATACATCTACTTAATGACGACGGAAGGATTATCCATACAACTAGTTAATGACTACGGAAGGATAAGCCATACAATACACGACGATGGAAGGATTATCCATACAATTGGGTAATGACGACGGAAGGATTATCCATACAAATTGTCATTGACGACGGAGGGATTATCCATACAACTAGTTAATCACGACGGAAGGATTCTCCATACAACTTATTAATAAAGACGGAAGGATTATCCATTCAACTTGTAAATGGCGATGGAAGGATTATCAATACAGCTGTTAAATGACGAAGGTATATATATATAAAGTACACATAATGAGTCACATATAACACATATCAATAACTCAAAGGATTTACGATGAAAATAGTCCTTCTGTAAGATCTATAATTATAACAGGGTTTCCCATTGGATTTCGAAATTTTCCAAAGAAAAGTGCTATTTCACCACACACATTGCTCCAGATACATGTCATTCTAGAACCAATTCAGAGATACATCAGAACAATTGTGAGAAATGACAAATATTTTTACAAACCTGTATATACTGATTTCCTTTTCAGACGAAACCTGTTTAGACAGAAATGTTTCTAGAGGAGTCACACACGAACCTGTCAACACTGAACTGTCTCTACAAGAGTCACACACGAAACCTATCTACATTGAACTGTCTCTATAGGAATCACAGACGAAAGCTGTCTCTCTATGAGTCACACACGAAACCTGCCAACACTGAACTGTCTCTAAAGGAGTCACACACGAACCTGTCTACACTGAACTGTCTCTAAAGGTGTCACACACGAAACCTGGCTACCCTGAACTGTCTCTATAGGAGTCACACACGAAACCTGTCTACACTGAACTGTCTCTAAAGGAGTCACAGACGAAACCTGTCTACACTGAACTGTCTCTAAAGGTGTCACACACGAAACCTGTCTACACTGAACTGTCTTTATAAGAGTCATACACGAAAGGTGTTTTCCCCGAACGCCTACATATTTAGAACAATCGGCAGATACATCAAAGGGAGGGTAATTATAGCTGTTCATACATGTTCTTTATTCATCTGAGATATTTTACCTGTAATTTACAAGCAGAAATCATTTGACAACTAAAGAAAACCAAGACACCAGCATATAAATTTCAACGCTTGGACAAGTTATAAGAGCATTCGAATTCTGCAAGTTTTATATTTATTCAAATTTTGAAAACAACACTATCAGAATCTTAATTATATCTTGAGCATTAGACATATACATGTACATGAACATGTATGCTAATTTAAAGGTACACATTTGGGAATATCGCTATTATAATCTTAGAGTGTTACATGCTCATAAAATATCACATATTTTGATGGGAATAACGTTACCAATATCAGAATATAATAGTATGCTGATATAATGTAACGTTACACGACGGACAAAATTGAAATGAACAAATATACACAGAAAACTGTAACAGGCATACAAATATACATTTACACCTTTGGAAGAAATTAACAAATACATTATCACAGTGTAATAAACTACTGTGGCATTAAAATATCAATGGCAAAATTCCCTTGTGGAGAGGAGGCGTACACGAAAATTGCATATTGTTGACGTCTTTGATACATACACGATAAAGCACTGTCCATATGTTACATTAGTACACACACCTAACATAACTGAAGTAGTTCGGAGGCTGCATCTGATGGATTAGTGTGGGACAGTGGGACAATTATATAAGTTATTATCACATAAGCTATTCCTAACAAAGTTAAAATCTAACTGAGCATTAGCCATAGTTGGTGATAACAATATGAGTGCAAACTATAGTATGGTAGTCCTGATGATAATTTGAAGTTTATATGGAATACGTACATGTAGCTTTGGTTTTCATCTCCAAGTGTCATGCCATCCCGTAGCCTGGGTTACATCACAGCTCATCAGTTTTACTGATCTCTGTAAAGTGAGCGGTTTTTACTTATCAGCATCATATCTTTAGTATTTTTGATTGGTATCAGAGAGGTGTTCAAAGAGAAAAAAGAACGTTTTGATTATAACTTGTAATTAAGAGTAAAGCAAAGTATTTGATATATTTTCAGTTGGATGTAATTGATTACAATATTAATTTCGATATATCATCAATCAAACTAATTTGACAATTTTCAATTTGTTTAACTATTGACAATATCATGTGTATAGTTAAATCTTATATATTATATTTTTGTGCATGATATATATACCATTGAATATTTACCTTTGATTTTGATGAAAAATACCATGAAATTTACGGGTAACATACACAGGTAAAACACACCTAACTTAGTGACTTCACAGGTGACTTAAGTGACTTCACTAGAACAGACAATGAATTACTGTACACACATAGTCAGTAGTGTGTTATTTTAGAATGTAGACTTTCAGCGAATCAGCCACACGGAACCTGTCTACACTGGTATTCATCTAAACAGGTCACGCATGAAAGCTGACGATCACCTACCTACTCCAGAAACAGTTCAGTATACCTGCTACCTCGGCCGGATCAGCGTACTGCACCAGATAGTTCTTACTATGTATATTTTGCTAGAGATTGAACTTAAAGCCGCCTTTGTACTGATCTTACACTCAACCGGAGGAAGTAGTTCTAGTGAGGTACTGTTGGGAAAAAATCGAAGGATTTATCAGTTTAAGACATGAGTAGGTTTTGTATATGACTTACCTAATGCCACTTACCTGGATTTTACTTACCATGGCGTACCGCTAGGCTGTATGAAGTGGTTCACTATTCAGTTTGTTTTGATTGTATACATACTTGTCATAATTGGTTTTATAATTGAAGATTTATTCCGAAATTCACAATATTTCCTTGAGAGTTGTTGACTGCTGATAAATTTAAGTATATTATATTTCATTGACACGTTTGATTGAAAGTTTTTAGTGATAATGATTGGGGTTTTGTTGTTGTTTTTTTTTACTCTAATACAAGTGACTCCAATCGGAGCATTGCTTGTTGACCAACACCGTCACAGTCGAAAATTAGAATGTGTTTTCTAGAAATTGATTTAAGAATGTTCACTTACTTTTTGATGAATATGTAACTTTTATGAGAAATAGGTTTCCTCTTCTATGTAAGATCCCCTGTACACACCTTCATTTTAACATTTAAATCTTATGTAGGTTAAATGTGTTATAGCTATCTATGTAGTCAGTGTATATACACACTAGAAATATCTATGCTACGTCATTAGCAAACATGTTTTTGACTGCATATAATGGTGTTTACTAAAGATTACTCCAGATATTGATACAGCCAACCGGATACAAATTTGCCAATATCTGTCTTAGTTAACAATTTCGTAAAAAGGATTAATTTTCAGTTTTTGATTTGCTGCTTTCGTTTTACTTGACACATACACCTGGTCACACGTATATGAATAATCCAAAGCATATGAGCAGATTGACACATATATACCTAGACCAGGATGGTAGTAAACACAGGAAAGTATGGAAGGTACCAACAGGTAGGATTTTATCTGAAATCGTGGGTTTTATTTTAGTTACCAACAATGTAGTGTGTTTATGTTAAAAAAGAACAGTGATAAGAATTCAGATTTTATGGTTTAAGGACTGTTAGATCTTGTTTAATATGTGATTAAAAATAATGGATGGAAGTGCTTCTTGTGAAGTGCATTATATTAAATGTGCGAACTGCACTGCTCACAAAAAGCTTTTATTTTGGAATTAAGTGAAGTCTATGATACATATTTCAACTAAGACAGAAAGCAGTGACTGTTCGGTTGATAATCCAAAGGAAGAATAAACAAAAATAAGGATACCAATCTTCAAAGATTTTTAAAACACTCATCTAGGATAAGATACTATTTTACAGGAAATATAGTCTTATATCTGTGTTGGCTGCGAATTTATATCATTTAAGTTAGACGTATCTAAAATATATTGTGTTGCACTTAAGATAAAATGCAATGCTACATTACCTCTTATCTGATGATAAAATCAGTTTACATGTGTCTACTTGCAGTTTAGTAAGGGTCTTTTCCAAACATCCGTTCATTCGATCAATAGTTTGTTTATTTCTAATTGATTGTTCGTTATCGGGAGAAAAAAGACAGAAATTTACGCTATGAAAAGTTTTTTACTTTATGCTTTCTGGTTTAATATTGTATTATTCTTCAGGAAATGAATACGTTTATGTTTGTTGGTGTCCTGCATTTCACAAGGCTGTTGACGAGGAACTATGTGTCGTGGATAACAAATGTAAGTAAGAGGTCTTGTTTCACTATCTTACGCTATGAGATAATATTTTCCATTTTACAATTTTGCCTCATTTTTTGCTACGGGTATCAAAATCGGTTTCAAGTGATTTGTATGCTTTCATTAGATAATTATCGAACAACGACGTGAGCTACTAAAGAGTTCATAAATAAACTTTCCATACAAAAACATATCCAGTGTCCCATTTCAGCTTACAGAAAGCTCAGGTATAGTTAGTACCGGGAAATTCTCAGACATTATGATCGATTAATTTTCGACTTCTGTCCTTCTTCCGGTAGATTCAGACTTTGATAAATGGTTAAGGGACAATTTAGTGAAGTTTGTTTATTTTTAGCCCACCATCATCAGATGGTGGGCTATTCAAATCGCCCTGCGTCCGTGGTCCGTCGTCCGTCCCTCCGTCCGTCCGTCCCTCCGTCCGTCCGTCCGTCCGTCCGTAAACAATTCTTGTTATCGCTAATCCTCCGAAAGTACTGAAGGGATCTTTCTCAAATTTCATATGTGGGTTCCCCTTGGTGCCTAGTTATGCATATTGCATTTTGAGACCAATCGGAAAACAACATGGCCGACAGGCAGCCATCTGGGATTTTGATAATTGAAGTTTGTTATCGCTATTTTTCAGAAAGTACTGAAGGGATCTTTCTCAAATTTCATATGTAGGTTCCACTTTGTGCCTAGTTATGCATATTGCATTTTGAGACCAATCGGAAAACAACATGGCCGCCAGGCAGCCATCTTGGATTTTGATAATTGAAGTTTGTTATCGCTATTTCTGAGAAAGTACTGAAGGGATCTTTCTCAGATTTCATATGTAGGCTCCCCTTGGTACTTAGTTATGCATATTGCATTTTGAGACCAATCGGAAGACAACATGGCCGACAGGCAGCCATCTTGGATTTTGATAAATGAAGTTTGTTATCGCTATTTCTGAGAAAGCACTAAAGGGATCTTTCTCAAATTTCATATGTAGGTTCCCCTTGGTGCCTAGTTATGCATATTGCATTTTGAGACCAATCGGAAGACAACATGGCCGACAGGCAACCATCTTGGATTTTGACAATTTAAGATTGTTATCGCTATTTCTGAGAAAGTACTAAAGGGATCTTTCTCAAATTTCATATGTAGGTTCCACTTGGTGCCTAGTTATGCATATTGCATTCTGAGACCTATCGGAAAACAACATGGCCGACAGGCAGCCATCTTGGATTTTGATAATTGAAGTTTGTTATCGCTATTTCTGAGAAAGTACTGAAGGGATCTTTCTCAGATTTCATATGTAGACTCCCCTTGGTACTTAGTTATGCATATTGCATTTTGAGACCAATCGGAAGACAACATGGCCGACAGGCAACCATCTTGGATTTTGACAATTTAAGATTGTTATCGCTATTTCTGAGAAAGTACTAAAGGGATCTTTCTCAAATTTCATATGTAGGTTCCACTTGGTGCCTAGTTATGCATATTGCATTCTGAGACCTATCGGAAAACAACATGGCCGACAGGCAGCCATCTTGGATTTTGATAATTGAAGTTTGTTATCGCTATTTCTGAGAAAGCACTGAAGGGATCTTTCTCAGATTGCATATGTAGGCTCCCCTTGGTACTTAGTTATGCATATTGCATTTTGAGACCAATCGGAAGACAACATGGCCGACAGGCAGCCATCTTGGATTTTGATAATTGAAGTTTGTTATCGCTATTTCTGAGAAAGTACTGAACGGATCTTTCTCAAATTTCATATGTAGATTCCCCTTGGTGCCTAGTTATGCACATTGCATTTTGAGACCAATCTGAAGACAACATGGCCGACAGGTAGCCATCTTGGATTTTGACAATTTAAGATTGATCGCTATTTCTGAGAAAGTACTGAAGGGATCTTTCTCAAATTTCATATGTAGGTTCCCCTTGGTGCCTAGTTATGCATATTGCATTCTGAGACCTATCGGCGGAAAACAACATGGCCGCCAGGCAGCCATCTTGGATTTTGACAATTGAAGTTTGTTATCGCTATTTCTCAGAAATTGCTGAAGGGATCTTTCTGAAATTTCATTTGTAGATTGCCCTCAGTGCCTAGTTATGCATATTGCATTTTGAGACCAGTCAGAAAACAACCTGCCCGACAGGCAGCCATCTTGTATTTTGACAATTGAAGTTTGTTATCGCTATTTTACAGAAGGTACTGAAGGGATCTTTCTGAAATTTCATATGTAGGTTCCCCTTGGTCCCTGGTGTTGCATTTTGGGACCAATCCGAAAACAACAGACAGCCATTATCTTAAATTTTATATATAGGTTACCCTTGTTTGAAAAGTACTAGAGGGCTGTTTCTGAATTTACACAGATTAGTAAGACTTAGAGGAAGTCCGATTGAATTTTTTTCCAAAAGTCCAGGTAATAATAATTAACAGGTAAACATTTCAGTTTTTTGAGAATTTTTACTGCGAATTTCACCCATTTTCAAAATGGCTACCCTGGAGAAAAAATTGAGCTGAAGGACCCAGCTTTTTTATTAGGTGTTATATGAGACCCTAACCTTTTTTTTATTGACCATAATTGTCATATTGAATTCAAGAATTTGAATGAAATACTCCAAAACGTTAACACTAAAGTCTATGGAAAACAATTGGTTGGTTGGTCCCTATAAATAAATGTAACTGATATGTTATGAATGGATATGTTAGAGCCCGCTCTCTATTTACAATGGTACATGAAATGATGTTTTAAAATATATCATGCAGTCTTCGCTAATTTAACAGGGGAAAACAAATAACTCACCGATGGTACGTTTCAGGTTATTTTCTGTCGGTATTGCTCGAACGTTGATTTCCGATGCAGGCATTGCTGTTTAACAATAAATATATTGAAATGAGATAAAATTAAGAACAATATATCTTCTTAAATTCCTCAATTTTCCACGGTAGTTACCATATCTGAGGATGAGCGACGAGAAAGGACGAGTGAACAATAGTGTATATACTCGGCTGGTAATATTTCCATGCACTGCAGCTGACACTTATTTAACTAATTTAACTTTCAGGTTTCAAAAGAAAATAAATAAAACCACTCAAACAGTTTGTAATATATCCCCATTGTCGTCCGCTTATGCAGGCCTGTGCGGGACCAGACCCATCTTTTATACTAAAATATACGTTCCCTTCTCCTCTGGATCACTTTGACCGATATTTACTAAAATACATACAATCGTTCATGAAAAGCAGCAATTTGTAGGAAAAAATAACAGACGAACGACAGAGGATGGACGCCAATTCATGAAAAACCTCACCAGTCATTCCATCGTTGTTTATGCATGATTGGTATTTTGCTGATATACTGCCTACAATCTCAGTAGTAGCATCAATCCTTTCTGTAGTATTTATGCACTTTTGTTCCAATTTGATGCATGTCCTTCCATTTAGACATAATTTGCTGGATGTTTTACAATAAGTCACGACATGCATGCTTACGCTGAATTAAAAGAGTTTCAAGTTTCAAATAATCCATGAAATCCGCATCAAGCTCTGTCAAAAAGGCACCATATGATTATAGTTATCTTATCAATACATACGCGTTTCTCTCCCATAAACACCTCTCCCCACGAAGGGCGTAACTTGTACCTAAAAGATTCGTAAGAATACATTTTGTCGATTTAATTTTTTTTTTTATTTTATTTTCTGTTTGCAATTTGCACTCATTAAAATAAGGTATATCAACCGCATAATTTCTGTTGTCAACCGACTGGGACAAAAAAAAACACTTTTTAACATGATCTTAACTTACAACATCGACTTGCCGACGACACAAAAACTGTTGATATTCTACATACATATGGCATGTTCTTAGACATGGTAGTATTTTCTTAGATTTAATTCAGAAGCACAGCATTAGCACCCATGCAATCACATTAATGTTATTATACATATGTCTTGCGATAGTTGTTACATGGACGTATGACAGGCAAGTTATGGGATAATAAATAGTTCCACTCGCCTGATTTTAAATATAATCCTTGTTATTCGCTTAAAATCTATATTTTAAGTCTGTACAGCGACAAACATCAGTCTACATTTCGCATTATGCATATTAAGTAGAGCATAAAAATATCACAAAACAATTTACACATATCAATGTAGCTAGTGAAGGTTGTCGTGATCACCTACCTGACTCAATCGTACCTTCCATACTGACAGTTTTTTTGGCTGAAAATAAATAAACAAAATCAAACATACCAGATAAAATATTTCGAAATGCGAAGAAAAATGAAACTCAATTCTAAATAACTATGCCTAATTTTTAGCTTTTAATAATGGTGTCAGGTAGTAATCTGATCTGTTAAATGTATATTTTTGAAGTATATTATAGCAGAAAATCATGCCAACACGTTTTTATATCAATTGTAGGTAATATATACCCTCGCATTATTGCCTTTATAAGTGTTATGAAGTTGGCTTAAAACCTCCTTTTTGGTGTGTTCAACGCACTGCAAAAATGTCGTATTACATTTACGTATTTAGACTCTTTAATATGTAATTCATTTTCATTTATTTCCCTGTGTGTTCATTTGAAAGAATAGCATCTTAAAATCAAATTCATTTCTGGAATGATTCGCAAGCAATCTGACAAACAGTACAAATCCTTAGTGTGACAATGATCAATAAAGTGCCAAAATCACTCGTAGTGCATAATGAAGCAATTCCGTGATGTTGATCAACAATCACGTCATGGGATCCAGACTGCAGCTATTCAGCCCATAATAGCATTGAGATAATGGGAGACTGGCGAAATATGAATATATGACACAGTGAATGCATAGCTTTTATCAGAAGAAACTGATTCCGAACGCTAACTAGGTAATGATGTTGCGGATACTTACATGAAGTGTTTGCACTGTCTGATACTATCGAGTCTAAATGACCTTGACTTAAAAAAATAAAATAAAGCATATGATGTGAAAATTTTCAACAAAGAACGAGAAATTTGTTAGTGATTTTCTAGACAGAACTACTTCCTGTCGAAGAAATTATCAACACAAGGTAGAGAGAGATAAACACATAGGGATATTGTCGATATGATGTTTTCTCTAACACTTTCTTCACTATCCACTCTCGATCGTTGCGTAAACGTGTTGAATATTTTATAAATATATTGATATATCACTAGTGGTATAATCTGTGATTTTAAACGTTGACTTCTTTGCTAGTTGACCAATTTCACGACACTAGTCCTCCTGGTTGTTGGGAAGACATGGGTACCTCTTTGACCTTTTAAATAGGTCAACGTCATTCTTTTTGCGCAAACTTGATAGCCCTACATCCCATTATGCACATGGTCGTAAATTGTTTCCCTATGCCTCTTTTCGTTGAGACATTGTTGAAAGTTTTAACAAATTTGACTCCTCTAACTTTGAATGAAGGCCATGGTCAATCAATTGAACAAATGCATGCATAGTTCTTATCAGCCGACGCTGATTCCCAACCCAGCTGCATCAAGACTAAAAAACTATTCTGAAAGATTTTTTTTCTTTTCTTAAGTGGTGTACTGAATATCAATTATCAACGTTTTGCGTTTAGTGATTTATTCTTTTTATCAATATTAAAATGCCATTTGTTTATTTTCTGTTTCAAAAAGGTTTTATACAAACAGGAACTGTAAGGCGATGACTAACTAATAACCTCGCTACCACAATGGTGAATCGCATAGCCAGAATAGCAAGTTTATCTACGGAAATAAGTTTTAATGTGGTAAGTTTTCATCTTTATTATGTTTTATTAAATTGATCATCTCGGTACTGATAAAACTATAGACAATGAAACGAAATCCACACACACACCATTCATATGACCTACCATACTAAGTACAGTAATAATATGTCAATGACACATATCCGAAAGTTGATTGGCTTTGGACTTGTTAACTATATGGTATCGCTTTTCACATTGCAATGGATCTTTGGAAGAACTCACAAACAACGAGTTTCATTTGATAAGGATCATGTAACTATAACAATTGATAATATATTCATCACATTTTGACGAATGAAAATACATTCTTATATGGCAATGAAACTCAATCAATACTTATCTTTCACTCGGGGAAGTTTATTCATTAAAAGGTCAAAGAGTCGAGACGATGAATCTTTCTTCTGACTGCCTAAAATGACAAAAAAAAAATTAATCCTTTTTTTTTCAATCTCAACTTAACTGAAAGGAATATTCTTCACGGTTGGTCACAATATATTTTTATACGAAATTCTTATAATGTTCTATTCTTTTAAATCATTATTTCAATCTGCTTTATTTCAAAAACCTTTGAATTCAAGCCAGGAGACGAGAAAGCAACATTTTATTTCATAAACAATCGTCGGTAGAATTTTACATTGTTGTTTTGATTTGGAAAAAATCCTATATTAATATTCATTTTGAATATTAATAAACATTTAAGCAGAACTGAATGGTTCAAAGTATACTTACGTGCCTATGTCTTAAAGCTAAGAAAATTGTCAACAGACATTATAGAATATTATTTTTATGAGACTAAGAATGGTATCTTATCTTTTCTGCTAATTCCAATATCCCTCTTAATGTCTACATGGATACTGTCTAGTTATGTATCCTGTTGGATGTATTGTCGAGAAATACCACGTCAGGAAGCCTTATGATCTTTGCAAGGTTTTTGGATTTCAGTTTTAAAATGTGCGGTAGAGACTAGCTCTGTATAACGTGAGCGGTTGGACTGTGACGCTACAGTGGCGAAGTATGACATATCGACTGCACTCATGAGTCTGACCTTAAAAGACATTTTTTCTTAATGCAACGTAACCAATATACAATCAAAATACCATAAAGCTAATTTCGTGATCTCATATTGAGTTCCAGATAGCAAAACTGCCTCAATCTAAAGTCCGAGGCAGATTTCCGTATCAATCATAGGCGGTCAAGAACACAATTGTACCAAATATACTACTAGATGCTCTTCAAATGATTTCTCTGTTTTCTTTGTCGTACAGAAATACAGATAGGACAAACGAATTAAGTTCTTAAATTGTAAACAACGACTGGGTGTGAATGCAATTCATGGAAAGTATAGGAAACAAGATAAAGTACGGAAAGTTTGTTAACTCGTAAGATGACTGTTAATTTATCTTTTAGACATGTAGGCGTTTGCTCAATTGTTTACGTATTAGCTTTACCAAACAAATAATGTCAGGAATTCTATACTAAATATGAATTCAATATTGTATATCAATACTTACCTATTGAAGTCTGCATTGACAACCTATTGCAATAAGTTTCCTCTGGTTCTGTTGTCACGGGATGAAATACAGAAATCATTAATTATTACGGTTCAAATTATAAATTTGCAACTTACAATTCACAAATCACAAATGGAAAATGCAATCGAAAGACGGAAACGCAACACAATATGTTCTAAATAACCTTGAGACAGGAGATATACCATGTACATGTATATAGAAAAAGGTGTGTGAAATAAATACTAAATACTACCATCTCTCTTTTTCTTAATAATTATACTCGCATTAAACACATAATTCAAATAGACATTACAGTGACTATGCATGAAATGGTTTACTGAACAACACTGGATGAAATTGCTACAGCGACTGCAGTTTATGGTTCATTTATATACAAGTTTTGTTATTACTACATTTCGTGAGGATTAATTCCATGGTATAATGTTCTGGCCGTTTCTAAGTATTTCTAAGTGGATAATAGTCACTTCTGTAAATTATCTGACACTATACATACATATTCAGCTCATTGCGATTATTTATGTCATTGAAGGATAAGGATAAATAAGTCTTACCTCCATCAGGATCAGTGCCTATAAAGATAAAATGTACTAAATGTACTATTCTTATAATAATAAAAAGGTATTTGTAGATATCTGGCTATATATATGTATGTGGGGGTAAGGGTGTGTGTGTGTGAGATGGTGTGTGTGTATGTTATTCAATATATATTATTAAAATAATTTATACAATTTCTGGCTATGATATAGCTGTATTTCCACTTCCACTTCATTATTAAAGATAAAAGTTTGTTCCTAGTTGCAATAAATCAGTTTTCATTTTAGACAATACAAACATTTTTAACAAGAGGCTCAAGGGCACCTGGCTCCGGGATCATGAAACAGACTTAAGTCTAAGTTTTGACTTAAGCTTAAGATTTTTGACTTAAGTCTGAAAACAGACTTAAATCGAGGTTCATGAAATAAAACTTAAGTCTTAAGTCTATTTTTCAGTCTTAAATCCTAAGACTGCTACAGGGCAGACTTAAGTCCGTTTTTTTGTCTTAAATATGGCGGACATAGTAAGATTAGTTGATCGTCTGCGACAACGAGAAGAAAGGAGAGCAGTTCGTCCGAGGACCTTTAGAGATCGGCTTAATCCTTTGGAGATGAGGACAGATGAGGAGTTGTACGCCAGGTACAGGTTCAGGAGACCCACCTTGCTATTTATTGTTCATTTGGTCGCCGATAGTATAACGCATCCAACGAGAAGATCCCAAAGTCTGCCTCCTCTCATACAGGTTCTCGTTTTTTTGAGATTTCTGGCGACAGGGGCATTTCACCAACTGATTGGCGACGCCATTCACATATCAAAGGCCACTGCTGGACGCTGCATCCGTCGTGTTGCGGACGTCCTCGTTAGATTGCGTGGGGATTTCATCAAATTCCCGACTGGGCAGGCGGCAGACAACACAAAACGTGCCTTTCACGCTATTGCAGGTGCGTATTTCCAATTAAAAGACATAAATGATATCGAATCTAGTACCACAGACAAGTTTTGAGCGTTCCACTTGATGTAAACAATGTGACTGCAGCGCCCCCATCGATAATTACGTCATATAGTACTATGTACCGTATCTAAACAAATAAACGCCCTCATTGTTATATATGTGTGTTATCAATCGTATGAGAAGGGTTTCCCTCTGTTATAAAAACATCGTTAACAACAAAAAATTGTCTAATCAGCTCTTTGCTGAAAGTCAACAATTGTGAAGCTTTGATCAATCAAAATTGCAGGTAGAAACAGTTCTAGATCAAATTATATGTTTGTTCTTATTTTTTTTTTATTTCAAGATATTCATATGAAATGAAATATTGTTTTAATACTTATTAAGTGTACTATTTCAATTTCACAATTGAAATACTTCCATTTCATAGTGTACTTTGTCATTGTACAGTACATGTGCTTGTACATATCACTATGAATTTAAAAATAGTTAAAAAACAAAACAAAAAAGAAAAATTATTTGTTTAATATAGCTTTTATTTGGGAAACAACTTAGGATTCATAACAGTAATTAAAATATATATATATTGCACATGCATATGTACAGCTTCCTGTTTCAAGCAATTGATTGTCCTTGAAATAACATAAAAAGAAAATTTTGATCAAATGTGGTGATTCGAACCGAGCAAAATATCATTTGGGGCTTTCTGAAACTAGTTATATATGAATAAAAATTCAAGAACAAATGTGAAAATCTGCACAACTTAGGACCATGTGTAATGTGCATATTGAAATGAAATAATTCTATCTAACTGCTTCAATTTAAGAGGAGGCCCATGGGCCTCAACAGTCACCTGAGTTTAGAAATATTAAAGTTAATTTAATTTACCCTGCTGGCCCCGCCCATCAGCTCAGGGCCAACGTGTGCATACCATCGAGCTGTCATCCCATGCTGATAATGTTAACAAAGTTATTATGAATTTCAATAAAATCAAACAACTGATAGTCAAAAATTTGATTTCCCTATATAAACTATTGTAAAGTTTACCCCCTCCTCAGGGGCAAACGTGAGACCCCAGGAGCATGAAATTTACAATTTTGGTAAAGTACCTGAAGACTTTTCCATGCATATGAAGTGTACTATTTTTAGGCCAACACCACCATATGTGCAAATATTTACATAAAGAAGCGTTTTCTAAACTGCTGGCCAAAGACTGCAGTAATAAGTTCCACTAAAGAAACAAATTCATAATTCTAAAACTTCATTAAAATCTGGTTTTATTTTCATATTGTAGAACTATTCTCTCAATATTAAACTACATGCATTTTGATATTGGAATAACACTATTTTCTTCAATCTTCACATTTAGAAGTAAAAAGTTTTAAACAGTTGTCGAAATTGCAGGCCTCAGACCGCAAGTAATTACCATCTACGTTCTTTTTAAAAAAAAATTTATAGACAATCCATAAATTTACTCGACATGGGCCACTCATGATGATCACAAAGACACTGAGACTGACTTTGAACTACAGGGAAAGTCTCAAAACATCATTTTAATAAAATGGCTATGTCAAACAAACAAACAAACAAACAATTTTCCTTCTCTCATTTGTATCATTATGTTTTTATTGGGTTTTTCGAAGAAGTTTTTTTTTTAAATTTCAGTTAATTTCAATTTCAACACATTTTATTGTCATTTAATTCGACAAATGGATCTGACATCAGGCATAGCCTATTTAAGTCATCTCCATATAAACATATATACAGGTAACAATTTTTTAATCTCGAATATAACAGAAGTAGTATACATAATTTTATATATATTAACAGGAACATATATATGAATATCTCTTGGATATGACTTGTTAGCAGGACCCACTCGATGAGATCGGCTGATGTTGGCCTCTGTAATCATGATACCAAGTTCATTTAAAATCATTTGACCCTTTTTGACATTGTCCATAAGCCAAAGGAGTCAGGCAGTTTATAAACTAAAAATCTTGAATTGTGTATTTTTAAGGCATGCCACAGGTATTGGGATGCATTGATGGGACATTTGTCAGAATATCTACACCAAGAGAAAATGAACCTGACTATGTCAATAGAAAAGGATTCCATTCTCTGAATGTTCAGGTATAATGTGTAAAAATAGAAACTTTAATATTGATCAAGATTTCATGCAGAATGGATACCTTAATTGCTACATGTATTTAAGAAAAGAATAGTTTTATCTGTGACAAGTACTGCATTCATGTTAGCTCACTGAAATGTATACATTGTATTTACCTGGTATTAAATCTCAAATACATGCATACCACATTCCCCAATGTGAAGTCTATAATTCTTTCATTATTTGATATGAAAAAAAAACCACCTTTGAAATATGCATACTTATTTCACTTTCACAGATGGTCTGCAACAACAACTTCATCATAACCAACTGTGTGGCCCGTTGGCCTGGTTCATGTCATGACTCAAGAGTGTTCCGAGAAAGTCAGCTTTGTCATGACTTTGAAAATGGTAATAAACATTCATGTAAAACTATGTACTGTACCCTATAAAATTGATGTTACATCAATATATCAAGTTCATCAAACAATATATATCATTTTCATTTGTTACAAATCATTTGTGGTATATCCAAATATTTATGAAGATTTAACAGTACATAATTATAATTTTGAATAAGAAGATATATTACTTTTGAGAATTAAATTGAAAGTAATGTCACTTTACACAATGATATATCTATGAATGATGAATAAACAATGAAAAGAGAAACTTGAAGAAGCTATAATCCTTAATTATAACAGACCTATACAGTGGATTCCTGCTAGGGGACTCAGGCTACCCTTGCCGCAGGTATTTGATGACACCATACAATCACACCAATGATATTAGACACCGGGAGCGATTCAATGGAGCATTGTGTAGAACAAGAGTGGTCATCGAGCAGACGTTTGGAATTTTGAAGAGGCGCTTCAGCTGCCTATCAATTGGTCTGAGAACAAACCCAAACAGAGCATGCAAATATATTGTGGCATGTGCCATATTGCACAACATAGGTATCTTAAGACAAGATATAGTATCAGAAACAGTTGATGACCTAGTAGTACAAGGCCCAGATGTTCTGGAACATAATCATTTAAATGAAAATGGATTTGGGATAAGAGAGAACATGGCAAGAAACCTTTTTTCTTAGTAATTTTCTATAGCTAGGTACTCTCTGGAGTGGGGCAGTGCAAGCATATATATATACATTTATGGGCCAGTGGGGTTAGAGTCACCATTCAAAATCTGTTCCCCTTTTTCCAAAGATTTTTGTGACCAAATAAGATAAAAATCTATTCAGAACTTATAAGAGCAGTAATTTATAGGGCTTAGATTACCTCTATTTTCCCAATCAGACCCCGCCCATTCCGCACTTTGGGAGTCACCCCTTATGCAAAATCTGCTCCCTTCACCCAATGATGTTTCTGACCAAATTTGGTTAAAATCCACAAAGTATTTTATGACTAGTAGCGGTTAAAAGAAAATGTTGACAGAACAAATTGTAGTGGAAAAGTTTCAGAAACATTATTTATTCTTCAAAGGAAGGCTCAATTGCCTTAATTTGAAGAATAGCAAGATGTTTCTGAATCTTGACCAGTTCAATCCTCTCCAGAATCAGATTCCTTGCGTCTTTCACTCGGGCAAGTTCCTCCAACAATACTTCATCAGACAAATCTTTTTTCTGTTTTGATGATGTACATGTAGATGTGGCTGTATGTGGGGCTGTTAATCCATCTGTGTGTGTGGCTTGTGATGCTGCTGGGGAGATATAAGTTATTGGCATATCCATATCAACTCCTGAATAAGTTGGTAGGATGTTGATAAACCCAGGTGAAAGAGGCACTGAAAAAAAAGAATACATATGCATATGCATGTATACAATAAGATAAAGACAGCATTATCAACTCAATACCGTATTTTATCGGGTATAAGCCCATGATCAAGGATAAACCCCCTCCCCCCTATTTTTCACTTTTTTTCTGCAAAGGCTCGGTAAGACATTTTATATGACATGGCAAAAAGACATCACAAAGAGATTTTGACACCAACAATTGAATGATCTTTATTGGACCTTTTCCTTTTAATGTAAATCATTTGTTTTCTTATCGTCAAGTTTCAATATTGAGACATAAGAGAAACTGTATAAGTTTTTACTATATAACTCAAAATTGGCACAGGGAACTTGTCCGAAAGACCCACTTGAGTAATAGTAACAAGTACATTGACAGGTCAGAAAGGCCCATCATGTGATGATATACATCATTGAAAAAAATTATTTAATGAATTGTATTTTGAGATATTTAATACCCTTTAACCATACCAGCAGTGTCAATTCCTTCAGAGAGTCCACAGAGACTTGGTCTTCCCTCCAGGTTCTGTAATACCAGCCTTTCTGGCACTGTTGGTGAAGCTGGTTTCTTGCCACCACCAGTCTTTGGGTGCAGTAATCCTGATCTTTTTTCTTTTGCTACAATATACAAATGTATTATATTACATCTCAGTTTGTATCAATCAAAATGTGCCTTGTGTTTCATTTTCACAAGGGGCCTAATGGCCTTATAGGTCAATGTGTTCTGATGTAGTTTACTCAAACTGACCCATTTCAGCCCTGCCCATCTGTCACTGGGCTCAGTACTGTTTACATTTAGGCCATATACAAAGTAATTTGTCGTATATAACATCTGGGTTAAAATGTGAATTAATTCATAGATTTTCCTAATCTTAATTACTGGGGTAGTGTATATCAGGAGTTCAATGAAATTGATACCAAGTTTGAAGTTTCAATGACAAGATAAGCAGCTGATCAGACAGGAAATTTGTTTGATAATACAGATATAGGTCAAAAGTCAAAATGCATTGTATATCACAGTGACCTACATTTCACAAATGACACACCACCTGACTTGGGTGAACTTATGGCCCAGGTATGAGGTTTCAGTGTCAAGCATTGTAGGACATAGAGCTCGGACAATTGATATAAAGACAAAAGGATGGATGGAAACATTCAAATGAAAAATTTGACTACATCTTAGATTATTCTAAAACATAGACAGTCAATTAAGCATTTAAGGATAAATCTTATCTGTGGAGAATAGGAAGTGTGATGCAGTGCTATTAAACAAGATTTTTGTAACATGTAAATACCGGTATCTTACATAACTATGTTTCATACACCGTTTATGATGCTTTCATAACTACATTCATGTTATAGAATTCAAAAATGCTAAGTTCTATGTTAAAACATGATGTTGATCTCATAAATAAAAATCTAATGTCAACAACATAATGTTCAATGAACACTATCATACCTTTCTGCTTGATGTTTTGGTATTTCTTTTTAATTTCCGGCACCTTTCTCTGCAGTGATGTGTTTCTGCTGAAATTTGGAGAAGAAGAACATTTGTAGTAGAAAGAAAATCTTTACATGAGCTTTTACTTAGATACTCAAAGAGATAAATAAATAAACAAAAATTACCTAGCAGCTTTTAAAAGTATTTTTAGACACATTTGTATTTTGATATATGTAACAGAGCACATGATTAATTGAATTTAAATCACTGCCTCCGCTAGGGATCGAACCCGGGACCTCTGGCTTACTAGTCTTACGCTCATCCGATCGAGCTAAAGAGAAGATCTCTCTAGCCGAGCGGTATATTGCGGCTAGTATTTACCAGGGTTACATATACATACCATTAAACTTCATATTAAAAAATCTTGTTGCTATATTATCATCTATCTTATATCTTCTCAAACCTTTCTCTAAGCTTCAGACAAATCAAATGATTTCAATTTGTTTATGTTTTATTTACAATTATGTCAGTGACAATCAGTTTTATTTAAATCATGTATGTCTTCTTTTAATAGGATTGATATTTTATATTAATCTTCTTTATTCATATATTTCTGATGATGATTAGAATTAAAAACAAGTCTAATCATTGACTGGGAAGCTTCCAAAATGCCTATACACTAAACTTTCAGAAATTCATTGTTAAAAATATGAAATAAATTTTCTGTGTTAAATTGGTGCATTTGAATTTTTTATTTATTTAAATAGTATTTATGCTTTCTGTCACTGCCGTACACAGCAACAATAAATATAGTGAGTGTATTTCGACAGTTGCAGGATAAATACAAATATAATCTCAACATATTCAGATTTGATATTCCTGTTTGTGTTTGTTCTCAGACCAAATATATATATGTAATAACAGAATTGTTGTGAAATCAGAAAAAAATAAAGTACCTATATATCTATAATGAATAAATATCATGTGGTAGAGTGAACTTTTTATTTTAAACAATTTAAACATGTTTTTAGGAAATGTTGTAACTAACTTGTTATATTGTATTTATTTGCTTGATTTGTTCTGCATTTAAATAATTCTATTGCTGTATGAAGTTATTATTATTGAATCATTTTCGAGTAATGTTGTTTTTTCCAATTTGATTTTATAAATTCATTTCAATGTAACTACAAAGCTGCCAGATGTTTTACTGAAATGGTAATATTTGTGAAAGTGTATAAGAAGAGTTAAATACCTTGAATTTGAAAATTTTTTTTTTAGAAAAAAAAGGCTCTATAGATTTGTATAACTGCTTGATAACTCCTGCAATCACACCAACAGGTACAATAAAATGGAATGAGGAATTTGAGTATGACAAAAAGAAATGGGGAAAAAACCTTTAAAATTCCTTTTATTGTAACAAAAAGTACAAAACTTCAAATTCAAGTGAGAATTCTACACCACATTTTAGTAACCAATACATTTCTTTTAAGAATTAATTTACATCCTACTCCAATTTGCTCACTGTGTAATAGGAAAGGGAAACAATAACTACATTGCTTATGGGAATGTATTGAAGTTCAAACTCTTTTTGAAAGATTTTAAGCTCTGCTTGATATTTTGTTTATCATCCCATTTCTAATGAATAAAGATTCTCTACTTTTTGGAGTAGCTTCTTCACAATAAATAATAAAATACTAATAATTATTAAACATGATATTTATAAAACAGGATATCTTCATAAAACTCTTAATATAAATGCACTAATTAATGTTATTAAAGATCATTATAATGTACAAAAGTATATCATTTCAAGTAAAAGTGATAACATTCAAAAGAAGTTTGAAAGTAATTGGAGAAAGTGGATGCCTTTGTTAGAAATATGACTAATATGGCACTTGAACATGTAGTTTTTCTTTATATATACCTGTATGTGTTATATATATACAGTATATTGCTTTATATTTTAATGGCACAACACCATATTAGAAATTATAACTTGTATTCATATTTTCTAAACATTAGTAAGTAGTAACTTGTCAGTAAATAAAAGTGTATGGGAACCTCTCTACCTGTCTGTCTCAGTTTTCTCTCATCTGTCTGTCTGTTTGTCTCCATTTTGTTTGTCTATTTTGTTTTATATATATGTATGTACATGTAGGTGCTTCTTAATTTGTACTGTTTAATGGTGAGCAGAATGTGATGATAATTATAAAGCATGGGAGTATTTATCTGTAAGCATGGGAATATGTGTTGGTAAGTGTGTGTGTATGTCACGAGTTATGTGTGTGTACATGGGAATGTGTCTGGGTAAGTGTGTATACATGTACAAATGTATGTCCCGAGTTATGTGTGTGTACATCGGAATGTGTATGGGTAAGTGTGTATGTCCCTCTATGTTCTGTCTTATGGTATCTGTATTAAAAGCTTTGAAAAATAAAACAATTTAAAAAAAGAAAGAGTTAAAGTGGTAAAATGATATTTGGCAAGAATGAGAGATGTTTCCCTTGAGTGTAAGAGTCTAGATACTGTATATTTGTATTTATAAGGTTTGTTGCAAGGCAGGCCTATTCATAAATCTATAAATTAATTAATAAATAAACTGCTCAATTTGCTGACTGGTTTTCTTGTCATTATTGACAACCTGTTAGTGTTACAACCAAATGAGAGGATTTTTTTAATGTTTACAACATCTCTCATTTTCTATGGTTCAAATACTGTGAAATAGTGCTATGCGGATTGCTTCAGCGCAAACAATAAACCAATCTTCATGTGCAGTAAATGTAACTTTTTGATTTTTAGTCGCTTACATTATACTTTTAATTATGAATCCCATATATCAGCTGTATGTACACAGATAATGTAGGTTATTTCCTAAAACCTGAACAGTGTTTCTCCCTAGTTAATTCTAGTTGCAATCATTAATATTGCTACAAAGACAAGTGTGTGGCATACAAGCTATCGTAACTGTAAAATTGTGTTTTCCCTGTATAAAATAATTTGGAGCCATCAATGGAAGACAAATGTCCGCTCATCAATATCAGATCAATTGACAATTAAGGAGGATTGAATTTTGAAATTATTGAATATTTGAGTAAAAAACGATTTTTTTTTTGTCAAACATATGTAGAATCTATATAAAAGTCAAATATAATAAACATCTATAATCTAAGAAATAATCACGTCAGAACTTCTAAAAAGTCAATATTTTTTTACATGCACTTCAACAGTAATTTGACGGGTAAATGTGTATAAATAAGTTACTTAGATACGTGAATATCCCTCAAACTCTCGAAGGTGTACAGTACAGGGTTTCCAGTACAGTACACATGGATGGACGATTTCTGACAGAAGATCTTCGTCAGAGAGCAGTGTTGTCAGGGTATTGATATTCATTCTAGACTAGAGTACTGAGGGCACGCTGAATTCATGACAGATACGCGTCCCCAACCTAATATGCAGTTTAACATATAGCAGCATAAACATTATTTTAAGGAATCACAACAATTAAACTTCAAGCACACAACAATTTGGTAGCTCTACTGTATACGTACGCATTCAGGCGATTGGCAATGTCTTGCCAAACTTTGCTCTTCGTCTGCTGTGTCCTGGAGGCGCCATCGTGCCTTCCAAACAGCAGAGATTCGCTGTTGGAAACCTCTTCAACGAGCATAACCTCCTCCTCCCCGGTCCAATTTGACTTTCTCCCTCTGTTGACAGATTCCATTGTTTACATTGACAGCAGACGACAGAAGATGGTTTCCCGCGCTGAAGAGTTCCAATGGATTACCGCAAATACGCGAATCAGCGCGCGCGTTGCTATAGATTTCGACTTAAGTTTAGTCTCAGCTAAGATTATGCTTAGCACGTTTCATGATCCACTTAAGATTGCGGTCTTAGCTAAGTAAAATCTTAAGACTTAAGTCCAAGTTTAGTCTTAGACTTAAGTCTGCTTCATGATCCCGGGGCCTGAGTTCTGATATATACTGAAACGAAAAAGAAACGCAACTTCAAATTGTAGGTTTAATAAAATAATACTTGTGAGCATTATGTTTAAATTTCATATGTAATAGTTAACATTGAATATTGATGTAACATCCTTTAAATGTTTAGAGATTTTTAAGAACAGGTCACTTTGCTAGAAGGTCATGATTGGTAGTACCCTACGTGAATCCAAGTTGAAATGGCAGCAGTTTTGAAACCGTGCCCTAATATCGTGTGTGTCCTCCTCGAACAGTTATCACATCTCTAATTCTTTGTTGCATTGAGTTCATCAGGGCATTGACTTTCCGTATTGGAATGTTATTCCATTCTTGGACGAGTGCATTTGCTAACTGAGGGAGGGTATTTGGGGGGTTACGGCGATTTCGAATTCTTCTGTCTAATTCATCCCACAAATGCTCGATTGGGGACAGGTCGGGGCTATATGGAGGCCAATCTATAGGAACAATGTTCTGTGTCGCAAGAAAGTCTCTACAGACTCTTGCAACGTGTGGTCTCGCGTTATCTTGCTGAAAGGTTAGATGATGCTGCCTAACAAACGGCACAACATGGGGCCTAAGGATCTCATCCCGATAGCGTACGGCCGTTAAATTCCCATTGACTATCACCAAAGGCGTCTTCAAACCATGGGAGATTCCCGCCCAAACCATAACTGATCCACCCCCAAATCGGTCGTGTTCCAAAACACAGGCGTCAGCAAAACGTTCGCCTCGACGCCGGTACACACGTTGACGGCCATCTGCTCGAAATAACGTGAATCGAGATTCATCGGTGAAGAGCATAGACCTCCAACGTCTCATAGGAAAACGTCTGGGCATATGTGCCGTTGCCCATTGCATACGACGTGCTCGACGTTGCGGTGTTAGTGGTAAACCAACGTACTGTCGCCTTGCACGCAAATTAGCCTCACGCAGTCTGTTGATCACTGTTTGGGGATGAATTCGACGGTTATGATTACCAATCGTATTCCTTGCCGTTTCAGCGGCCGTTAATCTCCTGTTACGCAGGTGTGCCAACCTAAGAACCCGGTCTTGACGTCGCGACGTTACGCGTGGACGTCCTGATCTCGGCTGGTCATCGACTCTTCCTGTTGCGTTAAGACGTGAAACTAATCGACTAATAGTCGATTTGTGAACTCTGAATTGTCGAGCGACGTGAAGTTGCGTGTTCCCTGCCAGAAGCATCGCTATAGCACGTCCTCTATCAACCTTTGATAACCGTGGCATAATTGTAAAAGGAATTATTGTTTGCAAAAGTATTGGCGATGATGTGGCTCAATGTTAGTGATGAATTGATACTGGTTTGAATGAAAAAAGAACGCATATGTTTGTACAGGCACGGTTTTTGATGTTTTTACCGCGCCGGAAGTGCATAGGTCTCTAGTCACACTTGGGTGATTTTGAAGATTGGTATGGGTGTTAGGCAGGGTGCATGTTTATTTCCGCGATTTTTATACAGATATGTATATTTAATACAAAATTAATCACAATTTTCCATGTTGCGTTTCTTTTTCGTTTCAGTATATATGTTTTATATAAGGGCCAAAACTCCGTAAGTTCATTCGTTCATTCGTTGTGGAATCCTAAGTACCTAAGAAATATAATTGCAATGTAGATGTGTAGATATATACATCTGTATATGAATGTTGTGTAACTACATTAGAATCGTTATTCTGAGAAATATTGCCATTCTCCAACTGATCAGCATTCCGCATTTTATAAACTGTATGCGCATAAAGTAAACACACGTGTCTTCAAAGAAGAAAAACGTTAACGTGTGTACATTGTACTTTGTTTTTACTTTTTCCGTCAAACGTGTTATAATTTTGTAAACGATAGATTGTTGATAAAAACATAATTAAACAATGAAAAGTATGTTTTCTATTTTGTTTTGTTTGAGGTAAATTATCTAAACTCGAAGTGAGCCTGACAGGCGACGATCAACACGAAGACATCGAGAACTTGTCACTGTCATGGTCAGTATCAAGAAAACATCGATCACTTTTCAACCATGCATAACTCCAAGTCCTGCTATTTCGATTTTTTACAGCTAGTCCTATGCACTTCTAAACATCAAAGTTTGACTGTAATCAAAATCAATTGACAGTATTGCTACAATTTTATGTATCTTTTAAAGAAAAATGAGCACAATGGAAAATCTGTTTCTCATGGAATTATTTAGCAGAACAGAAATAAAACATGTATACTTTGTTTTATTAGTATATCGGGATTGACACTTACACCAATAACCCAGTAGAATGAAATGCCACTTTCAAAATGGCCTTCATGTTCCCTTATAACCACAAATATTAAATTTTATTACAACTGCTGAATCGGGTTTTTTTATCCGAAGAAGAAAGATGTATGATAAATTAATGATTTTTCACAAATTTAGCCACCTCATTTGGAATCCAATATGTCGTCCTCATCCTGGAATCGGATTGGTCATGTTCGTGTTGGTCTATCTCGTAGTTCTAATTGTCCAAGTCGACCATACCTAATACCTGGAGGATTACGGTTGGTGCTGAAATCTACATTGGTTAAAGACTGTCTTAAACATTTACACTTTTGGATACTAATAGCTAGTTAATACTAGTTTGATTACTCACGTGATTCTGTCAGGTAAAACCATTTTCTCACTGTAACATAAATGAAAAGAGAGGCTTAATTTCGAATTTAAAAATATTGTCGATATTAACCGATAAAGATGCCTCACCAAATTAAACTTTCTTTAAAAACAAAATTATTTTACTGAAATTGACCTTCATAAAAAATCATAGAAAGTGTAATTAGTCGGAACATTAAGATAACAGTTATCATTATATTCTAGATTTATTATCTCAATGTTTAAGTCATTGGTTCCTTATGCAGCCTGTTTTAAACTACCACGTCTATGTATTTGTAACTAGTGATAATGTAAAGAGTGCAGTAAAATATAACATTTTATCAGTTTTACGATCAAGCAAATTTATAACTTTTTAACTTTGTTCTTTGCGGTTTTAATGCAGGCATATATTACAGGACAATCGGTTCCGGTTGTCAGTAGTTACGTACAAATCAGAGGGAGAGAAAATCGGAAAATTCTAAATGTGTGGGGTAGAAATCATAAAGAGTGCTATACACAGGTTCTCATAATAATCAATGATACCTGAGTATTGCATAAGAACACAGTGATACAGTCATTCTGGAGCTGACATCAGCTGTCAAAACAAAGAAAGATGACGATGTCGTCCCTAGCGACAAGCACATGATTCTTTGAGGGAGACTTGGCGACTCAAAATCGAGATAAAAACCAAACATTAATAATTCATCAGCGCATTCTCAATAAACTTTGCAAGTCAGTAAATAGGAGGATGGAGGAGAAATGTAAGGAAATATTTAACTGAAAGATCGAATCACGAAGTTGAAAAGTGCATGGATAGCAAATGCAGCGAGGACAGATGAGACAGATCGTAAAGGAGGAAATTAGTCAGCAATATATCCCAATCACTACAACAGAAAGGAAGGAGGAACGGTCACAACCACTTGACACTGCAATGTCCGAGTTATCGGAGAAGAAGAACAGAGAACGAAGTATTGTGGTTTAAGGCATCCCAGACCAAACCGACCAATCCGGGAAAGAGAGGAAAAGAAAGTATTCAGAAAAAAAGTGGGTCCTGCGGAAGAAGTTCTCTAGATTTTAACTCTAGGAAAATCTAAAAACCCGAAAGGTAACGGCGTTTTGAAGAGACCTATATTTGTAGTTATAGGATCGGAATAATTAAAAAAAGACCCTTTCCGCAATATCAGCAATCTTCGTAACATAGATGAGTTCTTAGGCATGAATGTAAGCAACGATATGACCCCAAACGAGCGAATATCGGAAAAGAAACTGAGAGACGAAGCAAAGGAAAAGGAGCAGAAGTCATTGAGGGAATTCATATACAGAGTACGCGAACCTCCATGGGCACGGTGGATTGTGAAAATCACATAAGGACTCAAGAACGTAAAAAAAGGAGAGAATTGAAAGCAATTAAATGTCTGACCAACTTAGGAATAAACAAATATAGAACATCCATAAATTATCAAAATCACTGATGCTAAAGCAAAAACTGTGGTCTTGGAATAGGAATGAAATATTGGAGAAAATTTCAAAATAATGTTTTCAAAATAATTAGATATACCTACTGGAAGAAGCCTAACGATCTTCTATGTAAGGAAGTTGTTTCTGACACAGAATATGAAGAACATCTTTGTGTAAGCACTACTTTAAACAACACAGATGAAATGCTAGTGTGTTTAGTATACAGGTCAAACAGCGGTACGAGCGAAAATAACGAAATGTCACGAGCCTTTTTGTGGGACGTATGTGTCAACGTATGCCAAGTAAATAATGTTGTTATCGATAAAATAAGGCTCGATTACAATATTTACATTTATTTACATTATCTACATAAACATATTGGTCATATATGGCATACTCTTTCACACTCGCTATAAACCACTCTTACACAAATATTAATAAATCTATATATGTATTAAAAAAAACCTAATCTACACTTATACACACACATATATATATATATTACATCACTAAACTATATCACTATGTTATAGCCAAACAGTCTGATAGCTCATCCCTCTGTTCACAACAAAGTATATCCTCCACGAAACAAGTCCAAATATCTACTCCACCACAGAATTTTCCGGCCTTAGAATGCATAGAATGAACAGGCCGGAGTAGACGAAATCCCCCTGATATTTCAAAGTCTCCACGGAGACTTTTATGATGTTATATTATATTTTTTTTATTTGGTTCTCTAAATTGCCATTGTTTTAAAATATATTTTCTCTATTTGAACTCCCACTTGTTTCATAGTTATGTCTCAATCAAAGAACTTTTAGCATTACATTGTTACAGTATGAGGTGCAATATATAAAGAAAGTATCGGAATTATAAGTGCATTTTGTTTACGAATATTGAATTCATCTTAAAACATATTTGGTGTTGACATATTATTGAATATTCTATGGCAAGATCATATTAAACTGTGAATCGACTGTTTCATTGTATGTAAGTAAAAACACTAGGCATAAACAAACCTTGATATCCATAAAGCTACAAATAGACCCCCTCCCCCCCCCCCCTTCCCCCCCAAAAATCCTATCCTCAGGAAAACCAAGCTGAAGTCACTCGAGTTACCTCCCATCCCCCACTCCCAGTCCTGTTATACAATCAGCGAAAACTGAATGTCACATAATGGTAAATAATGTATGGACATTAGGTTGTGAAGATAAGTGCTGTCCTTGTGAAAGCTACCGAATGTTTCAAGAATAGACACCAAAACAAGAATCAATGCTCTGATACAATTCTAAATCATCGCTACTAACATCCAGTCAAATAAAGGGACTAAAAGTGGTATTCCGCGCGAGAACTGTTCATCTTGTATAAAAAAATATCCATGTGTGGGTTTTCGGTTAAGAGCAGGAGCGATAACGTCAGCTGATAGTTAATATGTGCAGAAAATAAATCCCACTTCTAACAACTATCCCAGATAATAGCTGAGTGTGCATTCTGCAAACGCATTTTTACTAAAATCTTACTACATCATATTAATGTTTTCTAGCTTTTAGTGATAATCATATAAGTCACTATTACTTTCGTCCTGTTGATTATTCCTAATCTTTTCAAGTAAACGTTCGGTGCTTCAATTTATATTCAGAATACGTCTGTTAGTTGAGACTAATTAGTGATCAGCGACCGAGACAATTGTACTGGAAAAGTTGATATCTATTATGAGAACCATCAAACAGCTTACCTGTATTTTCGCTTTTGCCAGAATCCATTGAAGATGCAATTTCACCAAAGGTCAATGGATGTTGAACACTTCAAACGTTTTTCAATGCATTCGCTAAAATAAATGAAGCTTTAAATTTGAATTACACCAATGTTGCTATCCGGATGCAATGTTTTGGCTATTGTTTCTGGTACTATGTTTCATAAGTGTGAATGTTCCTGCAATTATGTTTGTCAACGTATTTGGAATTCACCATTCACTTC